>NW_027466001.1:600000-794778 GCF_049634645.1 Pelodiscus sinensis
GCTCTGGTGTATCATCCACTCATTACCCTTGCTGCCTGATCCGCAAATATCCCCACAATCTGGCATTGGAAACATAGGATTAATATGGGGCACAGGCACAGAAACGGGTGGCTGGTGGCCTGGCAAGCACAACAGTTGCAGTGACCTTCACGGTACTATGAGGGGAGATACTGACAGATGGTTCAGCCACAAGACAGTGGCCAGAAAAGAGAGGAGAGTTTGGCTGTGACAGAAGTGGCTGTAGGTACGCTGTGGGATGCAGCCCCACACAGCCCGCACCACGGCCAGAGGGACAGAAGTGGCTGTAGGTACGCTGTGGGATGCACCCCACACACACAGCCTGCACCACGGCCAGAGGGACAGAAGTGGCTGTAGGTACGCTGTGGGATGCACCCCACACACACAGCCCGCACCACGGCCAGAGGGACAGAAGTGGCTGTAGGTACGCTGTGGGATGCACCCCACACACACAGCCCGCACCACGGCCAGAGGGACAGAAGTGGCTGTAGGTACGCTGTGGGATGCAGCCCCACACAGCCCGCACCACGGCCAGAGGGACAGAAGTGGCTGTAGGTACGCTGTGGGATGCACCCCACACACACAGCCCGCACCACGGCCAGAGGGACAGAAGTGGCTGTAGGTACGCTGTGGGATGCAGCCCCACACAGCCCACACCACGGCCAGAGGGACAGAAGTGGCTGCAGGTACGCTGTGGGATGCAGCCCCACACAGCCCGCACCACGGCCAGAGGGACAGAAGTTTAGCAAGCTGATCAAACCTTCAGATCGCTACCCCTTCCTGCTTCTCCATGTAGGAACGAATGATACGGCCAAGAATGACCTTGAGCGGGTTGCTGCGGATTATGTAGCGCTGGGAAGAAGGATCCAAGACTTTGGAGCGCAAGTGGTGTTCTCGTCCATCCTCCCTGTTGAAGGGAAAGGACTGGGCAGGTATCGTCGAATTGAGGACGTAAATGCGTGGTTGCGCAGGTGGTGTCGCAGAGAGGGCTTTGGTTTCTTCGACCATGGGACTCTGTTCCGGGCGCAAGGATTGTTAGGAAGAGATGGGATCCACCTAACGAAGAGAGGAAGGAGCATCTTCACGGGCAGGCTTGCGAACCTAGTGAGGAGGGCTTTAAACTAGGTTCGTCGGGGGACGGTGACCAAAACCCTGAGGGGAGTGGGAAAGTCAGATACCGGGAAGAAATGCATAGAGCAAGGAGCGAGAAAGGAGGACCCCAGTTTCGAATGGAGTGCAATCAACTGGTTACCTGAAGCGTTTTTACACTAATGCGAGAAGCCTGGGCAACAAGCAGGAAGAACTGGAGGCCCTGGCCCAGACCAAGAAATATGATTTAATTGGGATAACAGAGACTTGGTGGGATGACTCGCATGACTGGAGCGCTGTCATGGAAGGGTATAGATTGTTCAGGAAGAATAGGCAGGGGAGAAAAGGAGGAGGAGTTGCACTATATGTAAGAGAGCACTATGATTGCTCTGAACTCCAGTATAAAGAGGGAGAAAAACTTGTTGAAAGACTATGGGTCAGGTTTAAAGGAGCAAACAGCAGTGATGTTGTGGTTGGTGTCTGCTACAGGCCACCGAACCAGGTGGATGAGGTAGATGAGGCTTTCTTCGGACAACGGAGCGAAGCTTCCAGATTGCAGGCCCTGGTTCTCATGGGGGACTTTAATCACCCTGACATCTGTTGGGAAACCAATACGGCAGTACACAGGCAATCCTGGAAGTTTTTGGAGAATGTTGGGGATAACTTCTTGGTACAAATGCTGAAGGATCCGACCAGGGGCCATGCACAGCTTGACCTTCTCCTCACAAACAGGGAGGAACTAATAGGGGACGTAGAGGTGGGTGACAACCTGGGAAGCAGTGATCATGAGATGGTAGATTTCAGGATCCTGACCAAAGGAAGGAAAGAGAGTAGTAAAATACACACCTTGGACTTCAAAAAAGCAGATTTTGACTCCCTCAGAGATCTGATGGAAAGAATCCCCTGGGATGTTAACATGAAGGGGAAAGGAGTCCAGGACAGCTGGCAGTATTTTAAAGAAGCCTTATTGAAGGCACAGAAAGAAACCATCCCGACGCGTAGCAAGAGAGGCAAACCTGGTAGGAGACCGGATTGGCTTACAGGGGAAATCCTTGGTGTACTTAAGCACAAAAAGGAAGCTTACAGAAAGTGGAAACTTGGACAAATGACTAGGGAGGAGTTTAAATGTATAGTTCGAGAATGCCGGGGGGTTATCAGGAAGGCGAAAGCGCAAATGGAGTTGCGACTAGCTAAGGATGTAAAGGATAACAAGAAAGGTTTCTACAGGCATGTCAACAAGAAGAAGGTGATCAGAGAGGGTGTGCAGTCCCTAATGGATGAAGGAGGTAACCTAGTGACAGAGGATGTGGGGAAGGCTGAAGTACTCAATGCTTTCTTTGCCTCTGTATTCACGGACAAGGTCGGCTCCTGGACTTCTGTGCTAAGCGACGCAAGATGGGATGAAGATGGACAGCCCTTGGTGGGTAAAGAACAGGTTAGGAAATATTTAGAAAAACTAAACGTACACAAATCCATGGGTCCAGACTTAATGCACCCAAGGGTACTGAAGGAGTTGGCAAATGTCATTGAGGAGCCTTTGGCCATTATCTTTGAAAAGTCGTGGAGATCGGGCGAAATCCCGGATGATTGGAAAAAGGCAAATGTAGTGCCCATCTTCAAAAAAGGGAAGAAGGACGATCCAGGGAACTATAGGCCGGTCAGTCTTACCTCGGTTCCTGGAAAAATCATGGAAGGGATCCTAAAGGAATCCATTTTGAGACACTTGAATGAGAGGAAAGTGATCAGGAATAGTCAGCATGGATTCACAAAGGGCAAGTCGTGCTTGACCAATCTGATTAGCTTCTATGATGAGGTAACTGGCTCAGTGGACATGGGAAAGTCAGTGGATGTTATATACCTTGACTTTAGCAAGGCTTTTGATACGGTCTCCCACAATATTCTTGCCAGCAAGTTAAGGGAATGCGGATTGGATAAATGGACGGTAAGATGGATAGAAAGATGGCTAGAAGGCCGGGCCCAGCGGGTAGTGATCAATGGCTCGATGTCAGGATGGTGGTCGGTTTCTAGTGGAGTGCCCCAAGGTTCGGTTCTAGGACCAGTTTTGTTCAATATCTTTATTAATGACCTGGATGAGGGGATAGATTGCACCCTCAGCAAGTTTGCAGATGACACTAAGCTAGGGGGAGAGGTAGATACGCTTAAGGGCAGAGATAGGGTCCAGAGTGACTTAGACAAATTGGAGGATTGGGCCACTAGAAATCTCATGAGATTCAACAAAGACAAGTGTAGAGTCCTGCACTTGGGACAGAAGAATCCCAAGCATAGTTACAGGCTGGGGACCAACCAGTTAAGTAGTAGTTCTGCAGAAAAGGACCTGGGGGTTACAGTGGATGAGAAGCTAGATATGAGTCAACAGTGTGCCCTTGTAGCCAAGAAGGCTAATGGCATATTAGGATGCATTAAGAGGAACATTGCCAGCAGATCCAGAGATGTCATTATTCCCCTTTATTCGGCTTTGGTGAGGCCACATCTGAAGTACTGTGTCCAGTTCTGGGCCCCCCACTACAAAAAGGATGCGGACGCATTGGAGAGGGTCCAGCGGAGGGCAACCAAAATGATTAGGGGTCTGGAGCATATGACCTACGAGGAGAGGCTGAGGGACTTGGGTCTGTTTAGTCTGCAGAAGCGAAAAGTGAGGGGGGACTTGATAGCAGCCTTCAACTTCCTGAAGGGAGGTTCCAAAGAGGATGGAGAGAGGCTGTTCTCAGTAGTGACAGATGGCAGAACAAGGAGCAATGGTCTCAAGTTGTGGTGGGAGAGGTCCAGATTGGATATTAGGAAAAACTATTTTACTAGGAGGGTAGTGAAGCATTGGAATGGGTTACCTAGGGAAGTAGTGGAGTCTCCATCCCTAGAGGTGTTTAAGTCTCGGCTTGACAAAGCCCTGGCCGGGTTGATTTAGATGGGATTGGTCCTGCCTAGAGCGGAGGGCTGGACTTGACGACCTTCTGAGGTCTCTTCCAGTTCTATGATTCTATGATAAGGGGATGGTTGGATGAAATAACATGATCTTGGTAACTAATTGACCATTCATTATAGGGAACTTTCTGGGTGTCTGGCTGGTGAGTCTTACCCACATGCTCAGGGTTTAGCTGATCGCCATATTTGGGGTCAGGAAGGAATTTTCCTCCAGGGTAGATTGGCAGAGGCCCTGGAGGTTTTTCGCCTTCCTCTGTAGCATTGGGCACAGATCACAGCTGAAGGACTCTCTGCATGTTGGGGCCTTCAAAGTATTTGAAGGCTTCAATATCTGAGACATAGGTGAGAGGATTATTCTAAGAGGGGTGGGCGAGATTCTGTGGCCTGCACTGTGCAGGGGGTCAGACTAGATGATCATAACGGTCCCTTCTGACCTTAAAGTCTATGAGTCTATGAGTAAGTGGCTGCAGGTACGCTGTGGGATGCAGCCCCACACAGCCCGCACCACGGCCAGAGGGACAGAAGTGGCTGCAGGTACGCTGTGGGATGCAGCCCCACACAGCCCGCACCACGGCCAGAGGGACAGAAGTGGCTGCAGGTACGCTGTGGGATGCAGCCCCACACAGCCCGCACCACGGCCAGAGGGACAGAAGTGGCTGCAGGTACGCTGTGGGATGCAGCCCCACACAGCCCGCACCACGGCCAGAGGGACAGAAGTGGCTGCAGGTACGCTGTGGGATACAGCCCCCACACACAGCCTGCACCACGGCCAGAGGGACAGAAGTGGCTGCAGGTACACTGTGGGATGCACCCCACACACACAGCCCGCACCACGGCCAGAGGGACAGAAGTGGCTGCAAGTACGCTGTGGGATACAGCCCCACACACAGCCCGCACCACGGCCAGAGGGACAGAAGTGGCTGCAGGTCGTGCCCAGTAAGCAGGTTCTAACAAACATTTAACAAACATGGTGGGGAAGGGCTGCATCTTCACCTTCACTGTGTCAAAGGGCGGCCCGCTCACCACACAGGCCACCCCTCCTGCAGAGGCAAGCCAGTCACCTCAGCATCCCTTCTCCCCTCGCCCCACGGGGCAAAGCCCCAGGCCCCTCAGCGCCCCCCTTCACCGCACATCACACAGAACAAAGCCCCGGGCCCCTCGGTGCCCCCCCTTCACCCCACATCACAGGGAACAAAGCCCCAGGCCCCTCGGCGCCCCCCTTCACCCCACATCACACAGAACAAAGCCCCAGGCCCCTCAGCAACCCCTTCACCGCACATCACATGGAAGAAAGCCCCAGACCCCTCGGCGCCCCCCTTCACCGCACATCACACAGAACAAAGCCCCAGACCCCTCAGCGCCCCCCTTCACCGCACATCACACAGAACAAAGCCCCAGGCCCCTCGGCGCCCCCCTTCACCCCACATCACACAGAACAAAGCCCTAGGCCCCTCAGCACCCCCCTTCAGCCCTCATCACACAGAACAAAGCCCCAGGCCCCTCGGCGCCCCCCTTCACCTCCATCACACGGAATAAAGCCCCATGCTCCTCGGCACCCCCCTTCACACGGAACAAAGCCCCAGGCCTCTCGGCACCCCCCTTCACCGCACATCACACAGAACAAAGCCCCAGGCCCCTCAGTGCCCCCCTTCACCCCACATCACAGGGAACAAAGCCCCAGGCCCCTCAGCACCCCCCTTCACCCCTTATCACACAGAACAAAGCCCCAGGCCCCTCAGCACCCCCCTTCACCCCACATCACACAGAACAAAGCCCCAGGCCCCTCAGCGCCCCCTTCACCCCTCATCACACGGAACAAAGCCCCAGGCCCCTCGGCGCCCCCCTTCACTCCACATCACACGGAACAAAGCCCCAGGCCCCTCGGTGCCCCCCTTCACCCGTCATCACAGGGAACAAAGCCCCAGGCCCCTCGGCGCCCCCCTTCACCGCACATCACACAGAACAAAGCCCCAGGCCCCTCGGCGCCCCCCTTCACCCCTTATCACACAGAACAAAGCTCCAGGTCCCTCAGCACCCCCCTTCACCCCACATCACACGGAACAAAGCCCCAGGCCCCTCGGCGCCCCCCTTCACCGCACATCACACAGAACAAAGCCCCAGGCCCCTCGGCGCCCCCCTTCACCTCACATCACACGGAACAAAGCCCCAGGCCCCTCAGTGCCCCCCTTCACCCCTCATCACACAGAACAAAGCTCCAGGTCCCTCAGCACCCCCCTTCACCCCACATCACACGGAACAAAGCCCCAGGCCCCTCGGCGCCCCCCTTCACCGCACATCACACAGAACAAAGCCCCAGGCCCCTCGGCGCCTCCCTTCACCCCACATCACACGGAACAAAGTGCCCGGCCCCTCAGCACCCCCCTTCACCCGACATCACACGGAACAAAGCCCCAGGCCCCTCGGCGCCCCCCTTCACCCCTCATCACACGGAACAAAGCCCCAGGCCCCTCGGTGCCCCCCCTTCACCGCACATCACACGGAACAAAGCGCCCGGCCCCTCAGCGCCCCCCTTCACCCCACATCACACGGAACAAAGCCCCAGGCCCCTCGGCGCCCCCCTTCACCCCTCATCACACGGAACAAAGCCCCAGGCCCCTCAGTGCCCCCCTTCACCCCACATCACACAGAACAAAGCCCCCCTTCACCCCTCATCACACGGAACAAAGCCCCAGGCCCCTCAGTGCCCCCCCTTCACCTCCATCACACGGAACAAAGCCCCAGGCCCCTCGGCGCCCCCCTTCACCTCCATCACACGGAACAAAGCCCCAGGCCCCTCAGTGCCCCCCCTTCACCCCTCACCACACGGAACAAAGCCCCAGACCCCTCGGCGCCCCCCTTCACCCCACATCACACGGAACAAAGCCCCAGGCCCCTCGGCGCCCCCCTTCACCGCACATCACACAGAACAAAGCCCCAGACCCCTCAGCGCCCCCCTTCACCGCACATCACACAGAACAAAGCCCCAGGCCCCTCGGCGCCCCCCTTCACCCCTTATCACACAGAACAAAGCCCTAGGCCCCTCAGCACCCCCCTTCAGCCCTCATCACACAGAACAAAGCCCCAGGCCCCTCGGCGCCCCCCTTCACCTCCATCACACGGAATAAAGCCCCATGCCCCTCGGCACCCCCCTTCACACGGAACAAAGCCCCAGGCCTCTCGGCACCCCCCTTCACCGCACATCACACAGAACAAAGCCCCAGGCCCCTCAGTGCCCCCCTTCACCCCACATCACAGGGAACAAAGCCCCAGGCCCCTCAGCACCCCCCTTCACCCCTTATCACACAGAACAAAGCCCCAGGCCCCTCAGCACCCCCCTTCACCCCACATCACACAGAACAAAGCCCCAGGCCCCTCAGCGCCCCCCTTAACCTCCATCACACGGAACAAAGCCCCAGGCCCCTCAGTGCCCCCCCTTCACCCCTCATCACACGGAACAAAGCCCCAGGCCCCTCGGCGCCCCCCTTCACTCCACATCACACGGAACAAATCCCCAGGCCCCTCGGTGCCCCCCTTCACCCCTCATCACAGGGAACAAAGCCCCAGGCCCCTCGGCGCCCCCCTTCACCGCACATCACACAGAACAAAGCCCCAGGCCCCTCGGCGCCCCCCTTCACCCCACATCACACGGAACAAAGCCCCAGGCCCCTCAGTGCCCCCCTTCACCCCTCATCACACAGAACAAAGCTCCAGGTCCCTCAGCACCCCCCTTCACCCCACATCACACGGAACAAAGCCCCAGGCCCCTCGGCGCCCCCCTTCACCCCACATCACACAGAACAAAGTGCCCGGCCCCTCGGCGCCCCCCTTCACCCCACATCACACAGAACAAAGTGCCCGGCCCCTCGGCGCCCCCCTTCACCCCACATCACACAGAACAAAGCCCCAGGCCCCTCAGTGCCCCCCTTCACCGCACATCACACGGAACAAAGCCCCAGGCCCCTCAGTGCCCCCCTTCACCCCACATCACACAGAACAAAGCCCCCCTTCACCCCTCATCACACGGAACAAAGCCCCAGGCCCCTCCGTGTCCCCCCTTCACCTCCATCACACGGAACAAAGCCCCAGGCCCCTCGGCGCCCCCCTTCACCTCCATCACACGGAACAAAGCCCCAGGCCCCTCAGTGCCCCCCCTTCACCCCTCATCACACGGAACAAAGCCCCAGACCCCTCGGCGCCCCCCTTCACCCCACATCACACGGAACAAAGCCCCAGGCCCCTCGGCGCCCCCCTTCAGCCCTCATCACACGGAACGAAGCCCCAGACCCCTCGGCGCCCCCCTTCACCCCACATCACACGGAACAGAGCCCCAGACCCCTCGGCGCCCCCCTTCACCCCACATCACACGGAACAAAGCCCCAGGCCCCTCAGTGCCCCCCTTCACCCCTCATCACACAGAACAAAGCTCCAGGTCCCTCAGCACCCCCCTTCACCCCACATCACACGGAACAAAGCCCCAGGCCCCTCGGCGCCCCCCTTCACCGCACATCACACAGAACAAAGCCCCAGGCCCCTCGGCGCCCCCCTTCACCCCACATCACACAGAACAAAGTGCCCGGCCCCTCGGCGCCCCCCTTCACCCCACATCACACAGAACAAAGCCCCAGGCCCCTCAGTGCCCCCCTTCACCGCACATCACACGGAACAAAGCCCCAGGCCCCTCAGTGCCCCCCTTCACCACACATCACACAGAACAAAGCCCCCCTTCACCCCTCATCACACGGAACAAAGCCCCAGGGCCCTCAGTGCCCCCCCTTCACCTCCATCACACGGAACAAAGCCCCAGGCCCCTCAGTGCCCCCCCTTCACCCCTCATCACACGGAACAAAGCCCCAGACCCCTCGGCGCCCCCCTTCACCCCACATCACACGGAACAAAGCCCCAGGCCCCTCGGCGCCCCCCTTCAGCCCTCATCACATGGAACCAAGCCCCAGACCCCTCGGCGCCCCCCTTCACCCCACATCACACGGAACAGAGCCCCAGACCCCTCGGCGCCCCCCTTCACCCCACATCACACGGAACAAAGCCCCAGGCCCCTCGGCGCCCCCCTTCACCCCACATCACACAGAACAAAGCCCCAGGCCCCTCGGCGCCCCCCTTTACCTCCATCACACGGAATAAAGCCCCATGCCCCTCGGCACCCCCCTTTACACGGAACAAAGCCCCAGGCCTCTCGGCACCCCCCTTCACCGCACATCACACAGAACAAAGCCCCAGGCCCCTCAGTGCCCCCCTTCATCCCACATCACACAGAACAAAGCCCCAGGCCCCTCAGCGCCCCCCTTCACCTCCATCACACGGAACAAAGCCCCAGGCCCCTCAGTGCCCCCCCTTCACCCCTCATCACACGGAACAAAGCCCCAGGCCCCTCGGCGCCCCCCTTCACCTCCATCACACGGAATAAAGCCCCAGGCCCCTCAGTGCCCCCCCTTCACCCCTCATCACACGGAACAAAGCCCCATGCCCCTCGGCACCCCCCTTCACCTCACATCACACGGAACAAAGCCCCATACCCCTCGGCGCCCCCCTTCACCTCACATCACACGGAACAAAGCCCCAGGCCCCTCGGCGCCCCCCTTCAGCCCTCATCACACGGAACAAAGCCCCAGGCCCCTCGGCGCCCCCCTTCAGCCCTCATCACACGGAACAAAGCCCCAGGCCCCTCGGCGCCCCCCTTCACCTCCATCACACGGAATAAAGCCCCATGCCTCTCGGCACCCCCCTTCACCTCACATCACACGGAACAAAGCCCCAGGCCCCTCGGCACCCCCCTTCACCCTCATCACACGGAACAAAGCCCCAGGCCCCTCAGTGCCCCCTTCACTCCAATCCTTGGGTAAAGACCCAGGACACTTCACTGCCAGATTCTGGGGGGGTCCTGTGTTTCCTCCTCCCACAGCGGAAGACCTGGCCCAGGATTGCAGGTGCCCTTGTAGTAAGAATTGCTCCGGCCAGAGGTGTGATCATTTCCTTAACTGCAACCCTGCCCCATGTGAGGGTTCAGGCCCAGCTCCTGCTGCCTGCCAAGCCCCTCTTCACTTCCATGCATGTAGCTCAGGGCTCCCCTTCTCCCCAGTCTGAGGAACCAGAAATGCTCCAAAGTGTGTTTCCAGTTTGCCAACGTCCCTGCCCCCAGCCTCACCTGCTGCACCTGTGGTGAGGTGGACCAGCGCCTGGCCCAGTGGGTGGGACATGGCCACGTGTGTAGACATCTCAGCAACGCGGATCACGCTGGGCCCTAGAGCAGGACTCGGCTGCAAATCGCCCTGCAGCCAGCGCAGCGATGCAGGGAGCAGGGCAGGCGGCAGAGAGAGGAGGAAGCAGGTGGAGGAGGTCACTTTGAGGCAGAACCACAGTGCGGGAGCTTTCCCTGGCCCTGCGGATGCAAAGAGCAGCTCACAGCTATCGGGGTATGTAGGGTGAGGACCATGCGTGGACTTTGCAGAAGGGTTGGCATAAGGAGCTTGGGCAGTTTGTGGGGCTGTGAGGAGTACAAGGGCTGTGGGGTATGGAGGTCACTGGGGAGGCCTATGGGCACAGAGGCTGGTGAGCAGGTAGCAAGAGCGTGGGGCACAGAGGTGGGTGGGGCTATTGAGTAGCAGGAGAGCGTTGGGACACGGAGGTGGGTGGGGCTATTGGGCGGTGGGAGAGCGCTGGGGACAGAGGTGGGTGGGGCTATTGGGCGGCGGGAGAGTGTTGGGGATAGAGGTGGGTGGGGCTATTGGGCGGCGGGAGAGCATTGGGAACAGAGGTGGGTGGGGCTATTGGGCGGCGGGAGAGCATTGGGGACAGAGGTGGGTGGGGCTATTGGGCGGTGGGAGAGCATTGGGACAGAAGTAGGTGGAGTTGTTGGGCGGTGGGAGAGTGTTGGGGCATGGAGGTGGGTGGAGATATTGGGTATAAAGTGTAGGGGACAGAGCAGTAGAGGGGGAATGATGGGGGTGTTATGGGGCAGATAAGTAGTGAAGTGAGGGTGTATGGAGTGTAGTGGCAAAGAGCACTAGTGGATGTGCATATGGGGTGTAGCGGGACAATGGGGGGTGTATGGTATAGCGAGGCAGAAAGGGTAGTGGGGAGTGTATGGTATAGCGGGTACTGGGTGTGCATACAAGGCATAGCAGGGCAGATGAGGGAAGTGGGGGCTGTATGGTATAGCCGGGTAGAGCAGTGTACTGGGTGAGCATACGGGGTGTAATAGGGCAGACAAGGGAAGTGGGGGGGTATCCTGCTGTGAGCCTTGCCATAACCACAAAGGTTCCTGGTCTACTAAGCAGTTTGGGGACGGGGTATGGGAACCTTGTGTATCTGTCACATTTCTACACTAGACCTGACTATAGTCTTACAAAGAAATTTCAAAAACCAGCTGGGGAGAGAAGCTGCAGAACTTGATTTCATTTACAAGTATAATACCTGGAATCAAGGATTGAACGAAGACTTGAACTGGATGGGCCACTCCCTACTACACCCTATTGACACCAATACATAAGCACTGGGCACTTACAGCCCACTCTTTTAGCCTCATTTAGCTCGGTCACTCTAATTGACAAGAATTTTTTCCTATTTTTTCCTTCTCTTTCCCTCCCCGTCCCCTTCTTTCTCTGTTATTGATTTATACCCTGGATCCCTTACTCCATTCATCTGAAGAAGCGAGTTGTGCCCACAAAAGCTGATGATATCATGTACATTTTTTGTTAGTCTCTAAGGTGCTGCAGGACCATCTGTTGTTTTTTAAGTTATTTCAAAGCTAGTGAGTTCAAAGCCTGTTAATAACATGAGTCTTTAACATCTTTATCAATTTAGTATTAGATGAATTCCTGCTCTATTTTGAATGCAAAAGGGACAACAATAGGGATGTTCAAACATCACTGGTTTGTAATACTTGCATTCAGAGTCCCAATGGCTTTCTATATGCAGAAGGACAAGTTAGAACCATACTTCCATGAACGGTTGGAATTTGTAAAAACAGCACAACTCAAAAAGAGAAAGCAGTTTAAATGGAGACATTAAACAACTGAGGCTAAGAAGATCCCAATCTATTTCTAGAGCCCTATGTGGGTAAAAAAGCGTGTATTTGAATCTGCATCTATATCTACAAAAATGAGCTCTGGATATCTGTACTGACATCCACAGATGTGGATACCTGCAAATATAAAGCAGATATCCACAAATTTGCAGGGTTTGAGATACAAAATTTGTATCCACATTCACATCTGCAAAAATGAGCTGTGGCTATCTGTGGATTTGCAGGGCCCTTCTGAAGGTTCTTTCATCTGAAGATGAGCATAAGAAGTCAGTGTTGTGGTTGATGCCAGCAAACAGAAGAAAATAATCTACTGCCTTGATAACTGGTGGCAACGTATATACATCTTTTTATTTTGACATCTCTCTCCTTTTGGAGAAAAGCTCTCCTCACCTCTGAATCCAATATGGCTCCTTATAAAAGATTTTTTTGAATATGGTTTAGGCATGATTTCTCCCAAATTTATGTATAATCCCAGGCTGACAAATAGGCTACGTCTAGACTGGCCCCTTCTCCGGAAGAGGCATGCAAAGCAGGCAAGTCAGAATAGGGAAATCCGCGGGGGATTTAAATAAGAGATCCTCCGGAAAAGGGCTTTATTCTGGAGGTTCGCGCCAGTCTAGATGCTCTTTTCCGGCTTTTCTCCAAGCCGGAAAAAAAGCGGTGGCCATGTTTATTTAAATCCCGCGGGGGATATTTAAATCCCCCGCGGATTTCCCTATTCTGACTTGCCTGCTTTGCATGCCTCTTCCGGAGAAGGGGCCAGTCTAGACGTAGCCATAGTGAATAAATTTAGCCTACATGTAGTATGATCTGTTCCCTGGATGATGCTTTTGACTTCTTAAATACTTCAGCAAGTTCTGTGGCTTTGGCTCACTTAGGAGACATGGATGGGTAAGAATGTTGAGATGCCCTTAAGAGATAAAAAGAGGGACTGAGGACTATCCATTTGAAGGACAAAAAGGATTCAGGAAACCTTCTCAGTAGATTTTACATTGTTCGTCTTCTCTAGTACCTCATCAGTCTGAATCCTAAATAGACCTTCCTGTGGGAGCACGTTAAGGAAAGAGGGCATTTTGCTCCAGAGATGGTATTGACAGCTTCATTAATTCAAGACATGCACATTAACATAGTTGAAGAAAGTTTTTTTTCCCCTAATATATCCAGTCTCTTCCCTTGTTTATTCAAGGGTGTGATCTTGGGCATTTTTTGATGTAGAAAGTGCCTCGTCAACCACCAACAAAGTAGGAAGTGGCTTAGAATGAAACTCAGCAAGTCTTCCTTGAGGGAAACTGCTATAATTCATCTGCATTCTCAGACAGGCTGAGTGGTTGAGGGAATTTTCCAGAGTGCATTTGCTGCCTGAAGCAATCTATCTAATAAGAGACTAATGACTCTTTAATCACTACCCCTCTAATTTGAAGATATTGTGGAGAGATCATCTCGTTTTAACAGAAGGGATAGCTAATGGTTTTGACATTTGACACGTTAACTTGTGAAAGGCTATGGCATCTTCCACTGGTGATGATACTGAGATGTCGCCCACATTTTCATCCAGAAAATGCATGTCCCTTAATTCTGAATCACACTCTTCTAGTTCTAGTTTCTCATAGGTTAATGTTTCACCTATTTACATAGGTGACTTGTTCTGAGTAAGGTAAGTGCAAAGCTCCACTGATGGATCTGGCTGGAAATAGCTCTGTGCCTGTGCAGGGCTGCAGTGAGTGGATTACAATAATATTTCCTGGTTCTAATCTGTGATCTGCATCTCTTTTCTGGCCCCAATCCATTTGCAGCTCAGATGGGAACAGAGACAATAACCTTTTTGAAAAGGAAAGCAGGGAGAAAAAACGGTTACTTACCTTTCGTAACTGATGTTCTTCGAGATGTATTGTTCATAGCCATTCCATGTAGGTTGCAGAGTTTTCCCATAGCGGTACCCATTGGGCCAGCAGGGAAGCCCCCTGGAGTGGCACCACTTCAGCGGCACATAAATACCCCTCCACCCCCTCAGTTCCTTCTCCCAGGAACGCTCCGACGCAGGGGAGGTGGGTGGGTTATGGAATGGACGTGAGCAACACATCTCGGAGAACAAGTTACAAGGTAAGTAACCATTTTTTCTTCTTCGAGTGCTTGCTCATGTCCATTGCACATAGATGACTCCAAAGCTAAAACCCCAGGAGGCGAGGTCGGAGACTATAGAGAGGCGGGCTGCAACACTACCCCGCCCATCACTGCGTCATCCCTGGCCTGCTGTGCGATGGCATAGTGGCTTACAAAAGTGTGCACTGACAGCCAAGAGGCTGCCCTGCAGATTTCTACAATGGGCACCTGGGCCACAAAGGCAGCAGAAGAAGCTTGGGCCCTGGTTGAATGGGCTGTGATGGGCAGAGCTGGCACATGCACCAGCTCATAGCATGTCCTGGTACAGGAAGTGATCCAAGACGAGATATGCTGGGCTGCCACCAGCAGGCCTATCATCCTGTCAGGTATGGACACGAATAACTGGGGGGGACTTACAGAAAAGGTTTTGTCCTAGCCAAATAAAAGGCTAAGGCTTGCTTAATGTCTGGGTATGTAGAGCCTGCTCTGCCCCAGGACCATGAGGTTTCGGATAAAAAGTGGCAGAAATATATCCCGATTAACGTGGAAATGAGACACCACCATGAGCAAAAACATGAGATGGGGGTGAAGTCTAATCTTGTCCTTGAAAAAGAC
The DNA here is from genome assembly GCF_049634645.1 of Pelodiscus sinensis. Lineage (NCBI taxonomy): Eukaryota > Metazoa > Chordata > Testudines > Trionychidae > Pelodiscus > Pelodiscus sinensis. The sequence continues at coordinate 614,804 of NW_027466001.1, forward strand.
CGTATACAGAGGGTCCACAGCTAATGCCCACAGCTCCGAGACCCACCTGATGGAGGTAATGGCCATGAGGAAGGACACCTTCCAGGACAGGTGCAAAAGGGATCATGTTGCCAGCAGCTCGAGGGGGGACTGTGAGCCTAGTGAGCATCAGGTTAAGGTCCCAGGTGGGCAGGGCTTACGCACTTGGGGGGTATATCCTGTCCAACCCCTTAGAGAAGCAATGAATCATAGGGTCTACGAAAACAGACTTATCCTGTGACCCGAAGTGGAAAGCTGAGATGACTGCCAGGTGCACCCTAATGGAGGAGGGGGCAAGGCCCTGGGTTCTAAAGTCCAGAAGGTAATCCAAAATAGCCAGGACTGGGACCTCCATAGGGGAAATCCCTTACCCTCCGACCAAAGGACGAAGTACATCCACTTCGGCAGGTAAGAGGCCCTTGTAAGAAGTTTACGACTCCCCAGAAGTACTGCCTGAACTCGGTCTGAGCACTGCCTCTCCACAGCACTCAGCCACGGACCTTCCATGCCATGAGGTGCAGGGAGCAGAGGTTCGGAAGCCGCAGCCTGCCCAACTCCTGAGAGATCAGGTACAGGCAGAGAGGGAGGGTCAGGGGCCGCTCCACTGAGAGCTCAAACAGGGCTGGGAACCAATGCTGGTGGGGCCATGCTGGGGCTATCAGTATCACGGAGGCATGGAACTCCCTGACCCAAAGGATCACACCGTGAACGGAGGGAAGCCTCTCTCTTTAGTCACAGCTTAAAGTCTGACACCTAGCAGAGTATGGCAAGGCTGCTCTCACAATCAACATCAAGAGGACAGAAGTGATGTATCAGCCTGCACCAGGAAAGCCACACATAGCCACCGCCATGGTGTCTGCGTGCCTCCTTGGGAAGGTGAACAATGCACTCATCTCTCATAATCTTCCTGTGCCAGGCAGTAAATCCAGTGCTGCAGCATCTGCCAAACTATGGGAGAGACTGCTGTATGCATGCCCAGTCCATGGAAGCTTAGTGATGAGAAATGGTGGTCTGTGCTTGTGCACCAGTCCTATGGCTACCTAGTCTTTTGTCATCATCAGCACTTAGCCTGTGATAAAATCTGCAAGAAGATATGGGTCACCACTCGGTCACACAGAGTAGGGTTATGGCAGATGGCAGGCTCCTGCTGATGTTCCCTTGTGCTTTGTCTGTATTGCATTGTTCAGGGAAAGGCCAGGTTCTGTCTCAACAGATGTGCAGTTACTATCATTGTTAATGAATCACCGTTGAGCTGAGAAAGCTCTACCAATGTAAGGAATCTCACTTTCCGAGGCGCTGTTGGAAAGGGACAGACACTCCCGTGATGGGTTTTGGAGACTGGTATCTCAGGGTGGGGGCCAGCACAGCTGCCATAGTTCAGGCACTAGTCTGTTCACCACAGATTGTGTGGCAAGTCACAGTGACCTATGTCAGTCATTCTTGGTGCCATAAATTTGAAGCTGTGACCTGACAAGTTTGGGTGGGAACAACTACAGATGCTGATTTGGGAGTCTTGCCAAAGAAAACAGCAAGGGTGGGGTGGGGTGAAATTCAGTAAACACAAATACTAAACACTAAGCATATTAAATAGCATGTAATTGAATAGTCATGTAACCACATCACATTTTAGCAGTTGCACGACTATTCAATAGGGGCTGGCAGACAGTGAGCTCGTGATCCCACCCCTGGAGAGTCCCCTGTCACTCCATGCTGCTGCCTCTGTATCAGAGGCAGCAGCGTGGCATGGCAGAGCTCCCTGCTGCTCCATGGGATGCCAAGCAGCCTCTGTTCGTGGGGAGCTCAGACCCCCGTGGATAGGGTCTATCTGTGGCAGCGTCCCCTGTGCTCCTCATGCTGCTGCCTCTGACAGAGGCAGAAAGGGGAGAGGCAGGCGGGTCCATGGAGCTGGCATGAGCTGAGAGCTGTCCTTCTTAAAAACCGGCTCCTTGTGCATATCGACTTCCACCTGAGTAAACAAGGCTGAGCCTAGTGCAACATATTCAGGCAGCCACATGGGGCCAATTAAGAGCCTGCCAGAAGCAACAGGCTAATCAGAGCACTTGTAACCCATTAAAGCCTGTTGGGGCTTGTTTATAAGGCTAGGAGCCCAAGATCTGAGAGTAAGAAGGTGCACTGGGTGTGAGCTGAGGATTGAGAGCAAGACAGAGTGTATGGAGAAGCAGAACTGCCTTGCTCAGATACCAGAAGAAAGGTGCTGGGATGGACTGTTTGAGGAAGTGGCCCAGGGAAGAAACTGCCAAACTGGAAGTAGAAGAAACCCTTCCTGTTGCTACTGTCTGTGGGTTCCTGGGCTGGAACACAGAGTATTGGGTGGTCCCGGGTTCCCCCCAACTCTCTCCGTGCCACTACAGAGTCTGCCCTTGAGAGGGGATAAATGCAAAGTACTCCACTTCGAGAGGAACAAGCAGGTTCATACCTACAAAATGGGAAGGGACTGTCTAGAAAGGAGTCCTGCAGAAAAGAATTTAGGGGTCATAGTGGATCATAAGCTAAACAGGAGTCAAGAGTGACATTGTTGAAAAAAAAAAAGCAAACATGATTCTAGGATGTGTGCAGCCTGAGAACCGGGAGCTGCTGAAGCCTGGAGGAGGGCAGATGTGGGAGCTGGGGGTGTGGCTTTGGGTTCCCTGAGTAGGCTGTTAAAGACTGTGGCTGGCCAGCCACACCTGAAGCCTATCTGGCATCAGCCTGAAGGAAGGACTAGTTGGAACACCTGCAGACACTTAAGGTGGATGTGTGCACTATAAAACACTCCCCAGGCAAGGCTAGGGGGAAGGAGAAAAGGGACGGACTAGAGGAGAACAGAGCAAGAGAACACACCTGAGTGAGCTAATGTGAAGGTTTGCTCTGCGATATCGGGAATGAGGTACTGCAGGAGGGGTTGGGGAAGTGGCCCAGGGAGGAGCTGTGGCTCAGGGGGCAAAGGCTAAGCTACAAGGCCTGCTCGGGGCTGCCCCCTCCTATAGGGCCCTGGGCCGGAACCTGGAGCAAGTGGGTGGGACTAGGTTCCCCCCAATCCTCCCTGTGATGGACCCAGCGGGGTCAGCACTAACCCGGGTCGGGGGATCACCCTCCCCCCCCCCCCCGGCCCATAGAGGGCAGGCAGACGGCCCGGACGGCCGGGATAGCCCTGGTCGGGCTGAGATCCGGCGTGGGGGAACACACACAGCCCCACAGCAAAGAGGGCGGGGCCAGACGTGGACGTGGCAAGCGTGCCGGGAGCCCGGTGAGCATGCCGGCTGCGCAGGGCAGAGGGCGGTGCTCCAAGCCCCAGCCATTGCGCAGCGGGGCGTGTGGACGCCGGAAGGGTAGGGCTAGCATCACCGGCATCCTTGCACGGGCCGCTTGAAAAGTGGCCGGGAGAGACAGCTGGGGGCAGTGCAGGGAGGAGCCGCTGAATGCCCCCCAAGAGGACAAGCATCCCACCCCACTGGAGGGCAAGAAGACAACTGACGCCGGAGCCCCCAGGACGCCAGCCGGATGGGGCCGACGGCTTGGGCGCGGTAAGTGGCCCGGGCGAACCCTCCAGCAGGGAGCGGGGAGTGGAAGAAACCCGGGGCAAGGTGCTTCTGGCACCCGTGGGCAGGTGAGTTTCGAGGATAGTCCCCACCTGCTGTGGAGGGAACGTGGTAGTTATCCCCCACTTGGGGCCCCGGGCTGAGACCTGGTGGAGAGGGCAGGCCCGGGTCTCCCACACACCCGTCCCCTCCCCTTTGCCTGCCACTCCAATTTACCCCACAAATAGGTCACCCCCGCAACTCCTAGGGAGCCGGGCAACCACGACAGCGAACTAGACGCTTGACACCCCTTGCCCACTTCCGGGAAGGACCTTTCCTCAGAACAGGCCCCCGGAATTTCCCCCCCCTCCTACAGGACCCATGGACCCCTGATGGGGCAGGGCAGTGAGTCCGCCGAATCCCAGCACCGACGCAAGGCCGGGTGATCGCACTCACGTCCCCCATCCCGGGGAGCAGGCCCTGGGACAAACGGACATCAGACTCAGACGGTGGGTCCGCTGAACCCCCTGCCCCGTCGGGAGGGGCGCTCACACCCAGTAAATCCGTCACACTCCCCTCTGGCTGGAAGGGCCAGCAGGGACTGGAGAAAGAAGGACCCTGGACTGGCCTGTGATGAAAGAGGCTCTGGTAGCAGGATACCCTTGCCTTCGTGGCAGTAATTAGGGACACTGTGAGCCTCTGAGGCCCCAATAACCCGCCAGGAAGCACAGGATCCACAAGGCTTAGGCCAGACTTTGCCACAGATGCATTAACAGATGTGTTGTTAGCAAGACATAAGAAGTCGTCATTCTGCTCTACTCTGCACTCATTAGACCACAACTGGAGTACTGTATCCAGTTCTGGGTACCATATTTCAGGAAAGATGTGAAGAAACTGGAGACTAGCAACAAAAATTAAGGTCTAAAAAATATGACTTATAAGAGAAGACTGAAAGAATAGGGCTTTTCAGTTTGGAAAAGAGAAGACAGAGGACATAATCACTTACAAGTATATTAAAAGGTGTTACAAGGAGGAGGGAGAAAAATATTTCCTTCATCTCTGAAGACAGGATGAGAAGCAATGGGCAGCAAGGGAGGTTTAGGTTGGACATCAGGAAAAACTTCCTGTCAGGGTGGTAAAGCACTGGAAAAAGTTGCCTGGGGAGGCTGTGGAATCTCCAACTCTGGAGATATTTAAGAGCAGATTAGACAGACATCTGTTAGGGTTGATCTAGATCAGGGTTCCCCAAACCTTTTCAGTCACGGAGCACCTACAGAGTCCTGAAAATTTAGAGGAGCCCTTAAAATATCATGATTTTTAATTCAATAGGTACCAAAATAAATAGTCAATGTTTAGGAATTCTATTTTTATTTCTTATGTAAGTCTTATAAATTCCTTTTTCTTCTTCTTCAAGGGAGCTATCAAAAAATTAGTAACAAAACAGCAGGGTCATAAAACTGTTATTAATAATTTCTTACTGAGTCTCTGGACCCATAACATGGAGCCCCAGGGCTCCACAGAACAAACTGGGAAACTCTGATCTAACTGGCGCTGGGCCCTGCCACAAGGGTGGGGGGCTGGACTCGATGCCCTCTCCAGGTCCCTTCCAGTCCCTGTGTTCTGTGATTCTATGAAGACCTCCTTCGAGATGTCTTTCCTGACCGGTTTTCTCCTCCTACTGAAGAAAGCACTAAGGGATTGAGGCACTTAACTCCAGTTGAAGGAATTAGGACATTAGGCATCTATCTGGCTTTTAGGGTCTGGTCCTAAGTCTTATGCTCATCACCTTTTTAGTAGAGGGCTGCCGAGGGCTTCTTCTCAGGCTGACAGAGAGGTAGAGGTTTTGCCCAGCTAGGACTGAGTTTAAATTTATCCCCTCCTGCTAGCAGCCACAATTCCTTCTTGGCACAGTGGTGCCAGGAAAATTCAAAGTTAGTTTTAGTATAAGTGACTCATCCCCAGCCAGCAAGCAGAAGAGTGGACTGGAGTTCAAACTAAAACATGAGATCATGCTGAATGGGCAGAGTATTTCAACAGGAACAGTGTCATTAGTCCCATTTTCTTCAGTTATAATCAGATTCTCCTGTGGAAAAATGACCAAGGACCAGTTTGTCTGGGCAGGGACTGCCTGGCTGCGAAACGGGGCCATGGTGTTTATTGCTTAACAGGCAGGAGTTAGCGCAGATGCTGAGTGCAGATGTTCCACAGAGAAACAGATTACTGCATCATTAAATCAGGGAACTCAGGCCTCCTATGGTGCTAAACGTTAAAAGCACCGTGCCTTAAGGCTGCACAAAGACAGCAGTGTTGAAAATACTGAGAGTCATAAAAGGGGGGCAATATCTGCAGGTGACAAAGACCAGAGATGATGGAGGAACTTCAGCAGTTCTAGCCAGGTTAGTGGGCGACAAAATGTCCGCTGAAGCTCAGCATCTGAATTATTGAACAATGATGAATTGCTCAGAACTCCCACTCAATTCATTCTAGCAGCAACGCAGAAATAGCACCTGGGTATGTCTGTAGGGTTGCCGGGTGTCCAGTTTTCACCCAGACAATCCGGTATTTGCGGGCTCCGTCCAGTTTAAAAAAAAGAAAAATAAATACCAGACATGTGAAATGTCCGGTATTTCCTGTTTCCCTGGGACAGAAGCCCGGCGGGGACAATTTTCCCCTGCTGCATCTGGCGGGGGCGGGGGAGTGAGGAGCACAGCAGAAGGGGGGCAGGAGGAGGCACTTGCAGGGTGCCACGCTAGGGGTGGGAGCGGAGCACACACTGCTCTGGCCCACATGACCAGCAGAGACCGGGAGCTGGGCACGTGTTGCCTCCCTCTACACAATGCGAGCCGAGGCAGTCGCGCCGGGCAGCAGGAGCAGCCACTTTAAAAGTCAGATTGTTCCTCCGTGCCTGGCTTCGGGGGGGGGGGGGGGGGGGGGAAGGGAGGGGGGAGATTTGATTGGAGCAGGGGCTCCTGATGCTGGGGATGCCTGCCTCAGGGGGAGGGGGAGTGCATTGGAATGGGGGATGCTGCGGGGGGCCTGGGTCTGAGGCGGGGATGAGTGCATTGAGATGGGGAGACTGGGAGGTCTGGCTCAGGGGGAGGGGTGGGTGCATTGGTGGTTAGTGTGTGGTCCCATACTGGATGGAGTGGTGCAACTTTTGCTTAACAACTTTGGTGTCTCTCCTTTTTTTTCCCCTCAACAGATTTTTTTCACGGTGTTGTTGGGTTTTTTTGGCTGGGGGGGTCAGTATTTTTTGTTAAACCATCTGGCAACCCGACATGTCTGTGGCCAGCTCAGTGAAGATAACTGCTCTTCTGAATCAGACCGATAGTCCACCCAGTCTAATACTTTGTCCCTGACAATGACCTGCACCAGGCGCTTCCAAGGAAGCTGCAAGAAACACATTAGGCAGATGTGGGATGATCAAGCCTCATCCAGGGAATCTGCCAATCTCTTTTCCCACAGATTGGCTTATGGCCTGAAACACAAGGGTTAACTTTTTTTCAACACTGACTATTATACTGATGGATATTATCTCTGTAATGGCCAATCCCTTTTTAAGCCTTTGGAATGTTTTTCCTCAATGACATCCTGCGGGTATGAGTTCTACAGTAAATGGTTGCAAGACTATCTTTACTCAGCATGGACTATGGTGGAAAAAAGCTGAGGAAGAAAGGTTGCACAAGGAAGGGAAAAGAGAATAATACATAAGAAATGTCATAAATGTATGATTCATTCAGATGCTGTGGAGTTCTGGTCATTCCGTCTCACTAATGACACTGCAGGGGGTTCAGAGCTGAGGGATGAGAATGATTAGGAGCCTGGAAATACTCCGACATGATGAGAAATTGAAAAGACTGAGCTCGTTGAACTTAGAAAGGAGATAAATAAGAGAAGACATGATAAAACATTGGCCCAAGAAAGGTACATAGGACTAACAGAAGTTCCTGGTCTCCTAACACTTGAGCAAGGGGATGTTCAATTACATTTAAAGGGCAAATTCAAAACTGAACATTTTTTCAAACAGGAAATTAGACAAACTCACTGCCTCAAGATGTTGCTGAGGCCGTGTATTTAGGAAGATTTAAAAAGATTGAACATTTATATGGGTAAAATATCTAAAAGTACAGTATATCAGTTAATGCTAACAGAAAGGCGTAAGAATGGATATAAATTGCACCCTTCAGTGCTTTAAACCTTAGGGGTACATCTACACTATAGGACAATGTCGAATTAAGCTCTGCAACTTCTGCTATGTTAAACTGCATAGCAGAAGTTGAAGTACCTTAACTCGGCTTTTGGCACAGTCCACACTGTTAGATTAGCTGTTTTAACTAGACCTGCTAATTCAAACCCTGGGAGATCGATAGCAACAGCTTCAATATTCTCTGTAGTGTGGATGTCCCCTAAGTTACCTCTCAGCAGGTATATGTGGGATAATGTGTCTCCATGAAAGTCTCTCTGTTTACCCTCCTAGACAAAGACTTTCATGGAGACACGTCATCACAATATGCCTATTGTGAGGTTTCTTACACCTTCCTCTGAAGCATCTGGTGTGGACACTGAGGCTACGGCTAGACTGCATCCCTCTGTTGACAGAGAGATGTAAATTAGGCACATGGAAATTGCCAGTGAAGCAGGGATTTAAATATCCCATGCTTCATTAGCATAAACATGGCCGCTGCTTTTTTCGAAAAAAAGGCCGTCAAGATGCGCATATGTTGAAAATAAACCCTTTTCCGACAGATCTTATATTCCTCAAAAAATGAGGTTTTACAGGATTTGTCGAAAAAGGGTTTATTTTCGATAGATCCGCATCTAGACTGCCATTTTTTTCTGAAAAAAACTCCGTTTTGAAAAAATGTGGTAGCCATGTTTATGCTAATGAAGCGTGGGATATTTAAATCCCTGTTTCATTAGCAATTTCCATGTGCCTAATCTACATCCCTCTGTCGACAGAGGGATGCAGTCTAGACGTAGCCTGAGATAAGACATGGCATTAAATCGACTATGAATCTCATCCAGTATGGAATTTCTATATAAAACAGACAGCAAGAGGCAGACAAAGTAAAAAGTCATGGGAGTGAACTGGAGTACATGTAAAATACCTCCTTCAACACAGCTTGCATAAGGGCGGTGGGAAGGAGCGTGCATGGAATACTTGACTAATCGGAGACAGGCAGGGGTTTATCAGGCTTTTTGTTAAAGGCATTCTTTAAGACAACAACTTGGAAATCTTCCCTCCACAAATTAGAATCAAAGTCAGTCAGGACTGAAGCTCTGGCAAAGCGTAAAAAACGTATATTTTTACGTTAAAAAAATAAAACCTCCTAAATTTAGGAGAAACAAAGCTGCACATGTGCCTATGCTATCACAGAAACAAAAAGAGAGGGACATTTACAAAGGGTACCACAGTAGCAGAGAAAATAAGTACACTTGCTGTAGAAGTCGAAGGGAGATGCTTATTCCAAAACATTTTTTTCCATGAGAAACCAGACCCTTTTTTTTTATGGCTGAAAATTTTTCTGAATCATGGGGCACAATCACCAGGGACGTCTAGTACTGAGCCCAAGATTCTGAAGAGGAAGTGTACAATCGCAGTACTAGTAAGAGATGCAACGGCAAGCAGCAGCTGCCTTAGAAGACCGTCGAGATGATGAGATACAGTCTGTAACAACTGTACAGAGCCAAAGGAAATAATTGGCACAAACTAGGCACTTTCAGTTCATTTCTAACAGCTGAATGATGGCTACAAGACCACAATGTCTGGACATCATGAGTGGGTCAAATCAGCACACTTGTAAGAGACCTTTGTAAAGTTAATCAGAAGATACAGGTAATATGGGGCAGGTAACTTATACACCAGGGCTGTGTCTACACTGGGCCACTTATTCTGGAAAAGCAACCGCTTTTCCGGAATAAGCTGCGAGCTGTCTACACTGGCCCCTTGAATTTCCGGAAAAGCAGTGACGATTTACTGTAAGAAATCAGCTGCTTTTCCGGAAAAACTATGCTGCTCCCACCCGGGCAAAAGTCCTTTTTTCGGAAAACTGTTCCGGAAAAGGGCCAGTGTAGACAGCACAGTAGTCTTTTCCGGAAAAAAGCCCCGATCGCGAAAATGACGATCAGGGCTTTTTTCCGGAAAAGCGTGTCTACATTGGCCACAGATGCTTTTCCGGAAAAGGGGCTTTTCCGGAAAAGCATCCTGCCAATGTAGACGCTCTTTTTCCTGAAATACTTATAACGGAAAACTGTTCCATTTTAAGCATTTCTGGAAAAGGGTGCCAATGTGGACGTAGCCCAGGGCTATGTCTACACTAGCGTGATCTTGTGCCAGAGATATGCAAATGAGGCTAAGCGTGGAATATTGCCGAGCCTCATTTGCATATCTAATGTGCCGTCATTTTTGCGGAAGAGGCTCTTATGCCAGAAGGAGCTGTCTACACTGCCCCTTCTTGCGCAAGAAAAACCCTCTTGCACAATGCCGCTACGCGGATTATTTTCAGGAAGAACAGCATTGCACAAGAGGGTTTTTCTTGCGCAAGAAGGGGGCAGCGTAGACGCTCCTTCTGGCACAAGAGCCTCTTCTGCAAAAATGGCAGCTCATTAGATATGCAAATGAGGCTCGGCGATATTCCACGCTTAGCCTCATTTCCATATTACTGGCGCAAGATCGTGCCAGTGTAGACATAGCCTAGGAGCACTTGAAGGGAAAAATAACCATGACCTAAAGGGAAATACAGTATCAGATTTAAGACACAGGAAAGGCTGTCACTTTGAATGGCTGCCCCTCAACTTTTCTCTCATGCTTACTGAAGGGTGCCAGAGTTCAGGGCTGCTAACCTACTCAAGCAGGGGGACATGGTATCTGGGTCCTTGTCTCACCTTCCCTCTCTGTCACTGGTAAAAGGCAAGACAGAGGCAGGGCTGATCAGGGCTCATTTCATGCAGGAAAAGAGCTGACAACCAGCAGAACTACAACCTCCTCCTAGAAACATGAAATGGCTCAACCTGGACCCACACTGGCCCAGCTGGAAACATTTCCTTATCCGTTTCCACTATGATCGGAAGACAGAAAAGAAAGTTTCCTTTCCAGCCACGTCTAAGTGCAGCCGGGGTCAGAGCCTGGAGTGAAGCAGATGGACAGTGAGCAGCATTTTGAGAACTGCTGAACTCTGCCCATTTGATCCGATGATGGTGAATACCAGTGCTTCACAAATTCACTGGCAATCTGGGACTCTGACCAGACCTCGTGATTCTTAGAGTACCGGATAGCAGCAGAGGACAGAAATATTTTTGCCTTGCTAGCTAGCCCAAACCCTGTATGTTTCCCTCTCAACTCAGGCCTCATCTTTGCTGGCTCTCAGGCTAAGCGCTACAGATTGTTCTAGGACGCACAGAAATAAAGGCTCCATAAAAGTTGCTGAAGTTCTTCACAGCCTCTGCAAAGCGGGCTCAAGGTGCCCGCATTGTGAGCATCCCATGCCCACTCTCCCTTCCAGGGACGACTCAGGGGAGGGAGTGAGAGGTACATATCCCCCAAATACCATGGGTGGGACGGACAAGGGGCTGGCCACCAGGCAGCGGACCCAGAGCCCCTGGGCAGCAGCAACGGGGCTCCACTCTCCCGCACTCACCGGCAGCAGCGGGGGAAGCAGAGCACAGTAGCGCAAGCTCACTCTGCTCTGCTGTCACATTGCTCGGGGGAGAAGGGCGGGTTAGGGTTAACATTGCACATATAACATGGATTAAACACCGGCTGATAGGTCTCAAAATGTAATTGGAAATGGGGAATCAACACCATATGTTTCTAGAAGGGAGCTGGGGAAATTGGTTCTTGGCCCAACGCTATTTAACATTTTGTAGTAATTCCCTGGAAGAAAAAAAAACCCACTGGGGAGAGTGAACAGTGACGAGGACTAGTCAATGATTTACAGCACTCTGGGTCACTTGGTAAACGGGGCACAAGCAAACAATACACATTTATCCACATTAAAAAGTATCTGCGTCCAGCTAGGAACAAAGACTAAGCCAAGAGAGCTACTGTGACCCTGGGATACAGAAACAGAGAAAACTTGAGTAGGAGCAGGTGAACACTTTTTCACAAGAACTCTCTTTATCTGACATATCGGTCCCTGTCCTGAAAGGAAACCTGACACGACCTGAGAGCTACATTTCTTTGCTAGACTAAAAATCCTGGACTAGACAGAGTCACCGGATTTACTGCTTCTGACCCACTAATAGGACTTCCTGTCCCTTTCTGTCTTATGACTGCAGAGGTGTTAATGGGACAGCCTGCTTTAAATGATCCCTTACAATATGCACTAACTACTTTTGCTAAAGACCCAGAGGGGTAGCCACGTTAGTCTGTAACTTAGAAAAATAAAAAGAAGAGTGGTCCTGTAGCAACGTAGAGACTAACATATATTTTAGTTTCATGAGCTTTTGGGGCACAACCCACTTCTTCAGATGAGTGGAGCAGGGTTGTGCCCACAAAAGCTCATGATACTATATGTTTTGTTAGTCTCTAAGGTGCTACAGGACCACTCATTTATACTAAACAATCGGCCTCATTGAAGAACAGTTCTATGTGGTTCAAAGACTGTCTCTTCCATTCACAGAAGTTGGTCCAATAAAAGATATGACTTCACCCAGCTTGTCTAATCTCTCTACAACTGCACTATGTACTGGAATCCTGTGTACAGTTCTGGTGCCCACAATGAAAAATATTGGCAAACTGGAGAGGATTCAGAGAATTGCCATGAGAAAGATTAAAGCATTAAAAAACATGCATTAGACTCAGGAAGCTCAGTCTAGCTGGCTTGAAGAGAAGGCGAAGGAGTGACTTGATTACAGTCTATAAAAGTATCCTCATGGGGAACACACATTTGAGACCGGACTCATCAGTCTAGAAAGGAAAAGTAGAACAATCCAATAGCTGGCAGTTGAAGGCAGACAGGAAATAAGGCATACACTTTTGACAACAGTAATTAATCATTGGAACAATTAACCAAGGGTGGCTCTTTTTTAAACTAAGGTTGGATGTTTTAAAAGCTTTGATTTTGAAATTATTTTGGAGTTGTTCCATGGCCTATGTCACACATACTAGACTAGATCACAGTGGTCTCTTCCAGCCTTGGAATCTATGACTCTGCAAATTCTGCAATTATGTATCTGCTTGTAATCTTGAAAAATATGTTCTGTTCTCATGCACATAGGTTGAGCTTGGCTTGTCAGAAACAAAAATTCCTTCTCTAAAGTCCTAATCCTTGAATGGCTTCTTACTAAAAGCCATGTCTTTCAGCATAAGGTAGCGTAAACCCAGCAGCAGCACCTCCAGACACCATTCCTCAGGCAGCAATGGAGACCCCTAATGAAACAATCAGCAGCGTCCAGCATGAGCTCTGAAGTCATCCTGTCCTGAACACCCCTCTTAATGCACAGAACACTTAGAAGTTATCCCACAACTGGCTTTGCTGCGGTTTCTTCACAATGAAGAGCATAACAATCCCTTGTTACTGATTTGCCTGACAGCTCCCGTGTACGAAGCTCAGGTTTTTAGTTCGCTTCTCTCCTTGCTTTAAAAGGCATTCAGTTGAGAACGAAGCTGTCTCAGCAACACACATACTGCAGTATCTGGGCAGCTAATCACGTAGCAGCTGCTAGAGCTATCCTTCGAATGAACTTTGAGCACTGCTAAGTCCCCCTTTCCCTATCATCCGCTCACACCGGTTTTGTCCCTGTACTTAGAAAAAAGTTTAGCCAGTCTAGCCCTTATCAAAGGTCGCAGCAGCTGACTTCACTGCTTGAGCAGTCCCCGTTTTCCTAATTACATCCTCCTGCTTCTGCAGTTCAATAGCAGGCAAATCAACAGAGGATGACCTAGACATTTAATCTAGCCTTTACCCCCTCCCTCCAAATCCATACCATGAAGTTAGAAAACCTAGGTACTGATCACACCCCATTGTCTTTGTATCAGCCCTATGCAGAGCTGGGACAGATCACCTCTCATTCAGACTAAGGATGTTAAGGACTAATCGACTATCCAATAAGCATACGACTAGTCGATCTCCTATCTCCCACCACTGCCTCTATCAGCAAAAGGAGGGAGGGGGCGGGAAGAGAGGATACTTCAAAGCAGCAGCACCGCACAGAGCCCAGGTACAGGATCTGTGCATTACTGCCTCTTTGAAACACTGTGGCGGTGTTTCAAAGGTGGCAGTGCCACACATCTGATCCCGGGCTCCATGTGGCATTGCCCCTTTGAAATGCCACTGCAGCGTTTTACAGCGGCAGCATCGCATGGAATCCTTGGCTCCGGGCAGCATTTCTGCAGAACCTGGAGTCGGCTGGGGTGTCCCCAGTTGATCCCAGGTTCCATGGAAATGCTGCGCGGAGCCTGGGATCAGTCCCCAGCTGACCCCGGCTGCACGTGGCATTTCAAAGCAGCAGTGCTACATGGAGCCCTGCTGACCCGAGGCTCCATTCAGGTGCTTCCACTTTGAAATGCACAAGAGCCCCTGCTGGGGACTTGTGTACATTTAAAAGCTGGCATGCTACATGCATCCTGGGGCCAGAGGGAAGTCCTGCTGACTCCAAGCTCCATGCAGGTGCTTCCGATTTGAAATGCACAAGAGCCCCCAGGGGCTCTTGTGCATTTCAAAGGGAAAGCATCCTCATGGAGCCCAGAGTCAGCGGAACTTCCCACTGACCCAGGACTGCATGAGGAATGCAAAACTTCGCTTTTGAAATGTACAAGAGCCCCAGCGGTTTCAAAGGAGGAATGCGGAAGTGCCTATTGACTAGTCAAGCAGTTGATGGAAATGCCAATACATTAATCAATATTTAATATCCTTAATTCAGAAACAACCCTACTGTCCTATAATTAGCAGGATGAAGAGAAATGATTAGGCAGCTTTCCAGCCAACTCAACTACACAGCACTGCAGGACCTCAAATACCTAGGTAACCCAAAGAGAAACCAGTGGACAGAAGGTAGCGTGTGACATTGCAGGCGCAGCAGGCTACAGAACCAGAGAGGGCAGTACAGAACGGCAAAGAAAACGAGCAACATGTGGCCTCAGGAGAAGACAGACAACTCAGGTATCCCCAATCCTGACAGAAATAAGTAGCCACTTTCTGGCTCTCTGCACAGGCACTACTGTAGAAAACACTTTGGCAGAGTCTTCTGAGGGATGGGATCTGATGGAGACTCCTTGGACCAGAAGGCATGGGACGCACAGTCCTAGGGACAGGGGTTCCACAATCACCACGCCCAAGAGAAGGAGACGGGTGGTGGTGGTCGGGGACTCCCTCCTAAGAGGGGCAGAGTCATCCATGTGCCATCCAGACCGGGAATCTTGAGAAGTGTGCTGCTTACCTAGAGCTAGAATTCACGATGTGACCGAGAGTCTTCCAAGACTGATCAAGCTTTCAGATCGCTACCCCTTCCTGCTTCTCCATGTAGGAACTAACGATACGGCCAAGAATGACCTTGAGCAGGTCACTGCAGATTATGTAGAGCTGGGAGGAAGGATCAAGGAGTTTGACGCACAAGTGGTGTTCTCGTCCATCCTCTCTGTTGAAGGAAAAGGCCCTGGTAGGGATCGTCGAATCATGGAAGTAAACCCATGGTTGTGCAGCTGGTGTTGAAGAGAGGACTTTGAATTCTTCGACCATGGGACTCTGTTCCGGGCACAAGGATTGTTAGGAAGAGATGGGATCCACCTAACCAAGAGAGAAAGGAGCATCTTCATGGGCAGGCTTGCAAGCCTAGTGAGGAGGGCTTTAAACTGGGTTTGTTGGGAGACGGAGACCTAAACCCTAATGTAAGTGGGATACCAGAAAGAAACACAAGGAGGAAGGTGCAATGGAGGAGGACCCGATTTGTACGAAGGTAGGGCAGTGGTCACCAACAAGTTGATTGCAGAGCCCCTAAGGCTACGTCTAGACTGCAAGCCTCTTTCGAAAAAGCCTCTTTCAAAAGAGAGTGTCAAGACTACAATCAATACTTTCGAAAAAGCAAGTAGCTTTTTCAAAAGAGAGCACCCAGGCAGTCTGGATGCCCTCTTTGGAAAAAGCACAGTTTGCATTACCAAGTGCCTTTTTTCGAAAGAGCACTTTTGAAAAAAGACATTCTTCCTTGTAAAACGAGGTTTCTGTGGTCGAAAAAACTGCCACATTCTTTCGATTTACTTTCGAAAACATGACCGCAGTCTAGATGCAGGTGAAGCTTTTTTGAAAAAAGGCCACTTTAAAAAAAAAAAAAAAAAAACCATGTACTCAAGCCACACCCTAAGAGTTGATTGCCGTGGCCAGCTGGCCAGGTGGCTGCCCCTCCTTTTTGACTTGCTATCTTGGCAGGTGTGGGGGAAGGCACGTGTGCACCCCCAGCTCTTGCCTCTGCTCCAGGACCCAAAGAGCCAGGACCTAGGCCACAGAGCCAGGACCTAGGCCTGGGCTACACTGTGCTGTTCCCCACAGGCTGCGTGCAGGGACGGGGAGCCCCTTCCCCAGTGCCCCACTGCACCCAGCCAGGCTGGAGCCAGCCCTGGGCAGCCCTAGGCTCTGCCTGCCTCAGCCCTGGAGCCGTGGCCTGCAGGAAAAGGGCTGGCCTGAACAGGGAAGAGACTCTGCTCCCCCATCCCAGAGCTGCTTCCAGGAGTTAGACATACACAAATCCATGCAGCGGGATCTGATGCATCAGAGGGTGCTGAAGAAGTTGGTTAATGTGATTGCAGAACCATTGGCCATTATATTTGAAAACTCGTGGAAATCAGGGAAAGTCCTGGATGACTGGAAAAAGGCAAATGTAGTGCCCATCTTTAGAAAGGGGAATGAGGACAATCCAGAGAACCACAGACTGGTCAGCTGTACCTCAGTCCCAACAAAAATCATGGAGGGGATCCTCCATTTTGAAGCACTTGAAAGAGAGGAAAGTGATCAGGAACAGTCAACTTGGATTCACCAAGGGCAAGTCATGCCTGATTGCCTTCTATGACAAGGTAACTGGCTCTGTGGACACGGGGAGATTGGTGGATATGATATACCTGGACTTTAGCAAAACTTTTGATACAGTCTCCCACAGTCTTGCCAGCAACTTAAAGTAGTATGGATTGGATAAATGGATGCAAGGTGGACAGAAAACTGGCTAGATTATCTGGCTCAACAGGTAGAGAGTGACCAATGGCTTGAAGTCTAGCTGGCCAATGCTAGGGCTGGTTTTGTTCAATATCTTTATTAATGACCTGGATGAGGGGATGGATTGCACCCTCAGCAAGTTTACAGATGACACTAAGCTAGGGAGAAAGGAAGATATGCTGGAGGGTGGGGATAGGGTCCAGAGTGACCTAGACACAGTGGAGGATTGGGCCCAAAGAAATCTGATGAGGTTCAGAGGACAAGTGTAGAGTCCTACACTTGGAATGGCAGAATCACAAGCACTGCTACAGGCTGGGCACCGACTAGCCAGGCAACAGCTGTGCAGAAAAGAACTTGGGGATTATAGTGGACGAGAAGCTGGATATGAGTCAACAGGCAAGAAGGCTGTTTCCCCTTTATTCGGCTTTGGTGAGGTCACATCTGGAGTATTGTGTCCAGTTCCGGGCCCCACACTACAGAAAGGATGTAGATGCATTGGAGAGGGTCCAGTGGAGGGCAACCAAAATGATTAGGGGGCTGGAGCATACGACTTATGAGGAGAGGCTGAGGGACTTGGGTCTGTTTAGTCTGCAGAAGTGAAGAGTGAGGGGGGATTTGATAGCAGCCTTCAACTTCCTGAAGAGAGGTTCCAAAGAGGATGGAGACAGGCTGTTCTCAGTAGTGACAGATGGCAGAACAGGGAGCAATGGGCTCAAGTTGTGGTGGGAGAGGTCCAGGTTGGATATTAAGAAAAACTATTTCACTAAGAAGATAGTGAAGCACTGGAATGGGTTCCCTAGGGAAGTAGTGGAGTCTCCATCCCTAGAGGTGTTTAAGTCCCAGCTTGACAAAGCCCTGACCGGGTTGATTTAGTTGGGATTGGTCCTGCCTAGAGCAGGGGGCTGGACTTGATGACCTTCTGAGGTCTCTTCCAGTTCTATGGTTACCAGCATATTGGGCTGTGTTAGGAGGAGCATTGCCAGCAGATTGAGAGAAGTGATTATTTCTCTCTATTTGGCACTGGTGAGGCCACATCTGGAGTACTGTGTCCAATTATGGACTTCACACTACAGAAAGGATGTGGACAAATTAGAGAGTCCCATGGCGGGCAACGAAAATTATTATGAGATGGGAGCACATGACCTATGAGGAGAGGGTGAGGTATTTGGGCTTCTTTAGTCTACAGAGTTGAAGAGTGAAGGGGAATTTGACAGCATCTTTCAATTTCCTGAAGGTGGTTCCAAAGAGGATGGAGAGAGGCTGTTCTCAGTGATGGCAGATGGTAGAACAAGGAGCAATAGGCTCAAGTTACAGTGGGAGAGATCTCAGTTGGATACTAGGAAAAACTATTTGCCGAGGAGGGTGGTGAAGCACGGGGATGGGTTTCCTAGAGAGGGAGTGGATCTCCATTCCCTAGAGGAATGATTTAGTTGGGCTTGGTCCTGCTTTGAGCAGGGGGCTGGGCTCGATGACTCAGAAGGTCTCTTCCAGCCTTTGGAATCAGTGACAAAACTACTGCACCAATTCAAATAACTTCCTAGCAGCACATGATGTAGCTGCAGAGCCCACTCTCGACGGTGGCTAGAAACTGGGCCTTCAAGGTAGCAGGTGTTTTTGGAGAAAGCTGCAAGCAGCACTACGCTAGTAGTTATGGAACAGTCTGATCGAGGAAAGGCTTCTTGCTAGACTCCTCATTCACAGAGCCTGGTCTATACTATATCCACTTTGCTTTTGCCCTCAAAGCTTGATATAGTCGTTCAGGACAGCAATACAGTAAATTCAGGATTCACTGGTGTGGTGTCCTGACAGATTCTTCTGTTCCGTCAGTGATGATAAACGTTTGGCTGCCTGTGTTTTCGTAGGCTCCTTCAGTATATCATGCCAGCTTTGTGCAGCTAGCAGCATCATAGACTTCACAAGGACCGCCCCCCCCAAGGACCACAGACTCAGCTAAAACACAAAGGCACCAAGTCAGGTTTATTGTCAACCGAAGCACATTACTAGGCATCGGTAGCCAGACGGCCTCTGAGCCCCTACGTATTGGTATCTGGGTGTGACGGGGCATCACAGCACCATACCGTAGAACAGAGTCTGGGCTGGGCACGCCCCTCCCCCAGGGGCTTGCCAGGCATGCCTATTCAGGGCTGACGACAGAAGGGGAAGAACCAGCTGAGAGAATTCCAGCACCAGAGGGACAGACGCAGCAGCGGCTACAGCCCCAGCAGCAACCAGCACCGCGAAGACAGCCACGGCCAATGGGGCAGTTTGCAGGTAGGACGACGGAGACACACGGGGCAGTAGGAAGCAGCCATGGGCAGGGGATTGACTCCCTGAATGCTCAGTGTGTTGCAGTGAGATTCCCTGTTGAGCAAACAGTGGGCTGAGCCACTGGCGACAGGGCTCTGGCTAGGACCCAGTAGCATGGGAGGCCTGGGTCCCTCTTCCACCATGTGCAAAGCTCCAGGACAGATATTGTTCCCTTTGGGCCAGTGAACCAGTCCTTAGGGCCGTATTTGCCCCAGTACAGAGGGAAGTACTGCTGTGGCCTAGGCCACAACCATATATTGACTCCTGTAGAAGGGACTGTTACTGGGACTCACGGACACTGAGCCATATTAATCCCTACAGAGGGGACTGTCAGCTGGAATCCAGCTGCTGAGCCATATTAATCCTGCTACAGGGGGCTACTATTTGGGGCTCTAGCAGCCAGGTCGTAGATACTCTGGTACGGGGAGCTGAGACTTGGACTTCGGCCATTGAATCATACAGACGCTGATAAGTGTGCCTGTGAAGGGCTTTGACCATGGGATCCCGCTCGAGGGGAGCGCACCTCTCAACACGGGCTCAATGGACAAGGCTCAGTCGATAGTAAGGATTTCACTGTCGGCCCCTAGGCCAGCCAAAGAATTGAATCGAGGTACCGCACTATTTATAGACAGAAACAAACCATCTGATGCACACTGTACAGACCATCCTACACCAGTGACGTGCTTGGTGTCTCCCCTTGTACTTTCTTCCAAAGCGGTCACTGCCCGTTCTGCTTTCCTACTTGTTTCAAACTATTTTATCATGTACTCAGCTAGGTGTCCCTGTACTGCCCTGATGGAATGGATTTACCTGGGCCATGTGCTTCTATCCGTGCTAGCTCTCTCTCCTACAATAGACAGTAAGGTGTCATAGAACTCATTTTTGTAAATAAGGCTATTCATAATTTATGCTTCCTATTTACTGAAGCAAAATCATTGCAAACCCTTCTGGCCTGCAGGACCATCTCCTGCCTCCATTAGGGCGAGGCATTTGGAACCCTCCTGATTCGATCTCCCTTCTCATTTAACAGCTCTCAAGTTACACACAGTCTCCTGCTGCCCTTCTACCTTCTCCTCCCCAAAAGTATCCCTTGCTTTGCAGACATAAAAAGGAGGAAGGAGTTTAGAAACTGGAGAGTAGAGCCTATCCGAATATTCATATTTCCCATTTCCACATTTGAACAAGAGAAAAAGCTTCTGTTACCTTAGGGTACATCCAGACTACACCTCTGTTGACAGAGAGATGTAGATTAGGGATGTCGAAGATCCTGTAAACCTCATTTTATGAGGGATAAGGGAGCTTTCGAAAATGAGTTGTATTTTCAAAAGATCCGCATCTAGACTGCTGTTTTTTTGAAAAAAGCTCCATTTAAAAAAAAGCCGTGGCCCTGTTTATGCTAATGAAGTGCGAGATATTTAAATCCCCACTTCATTAGCAATTTCAATGTGCTTAATCAACATCTCTGTCAGAGGGGTAGTCTAGACACACCCTTAGTGTTGGAAGCAGTAATAGTTCTGTTCTTTCTATTTACACCTCAACAGAAAACTCTGAAGAGATCTTATTAAAAAGGCATAAACCTCTGAATTCCCTAAGCATAGCCCCTGAACGTGAGGCTGGAAGGCCCTAACCATCCCATCAAAGTTCCATCTCAAATAGCATTTCTGCCGAGGATGATGCTGTTGAAGAACTCGCAAGGGTTAGATAGTTTCTACACGTTGTGGATGAGGACAGCAGAGATGTAAAAAAACAGAATAAAATATTAACCGTGTAACCAATACAAATTCTATGAGTTACACGGTTAACTGCTCCTGGGGCTGGCAAGTCTCCTGGCAGCCCTATGCCGAGTTTAATCAATATCCAGTTAAATTCTTACATCCCTAGAGGATAGCACTGCAATTTTGCCTCCACTGACTGGGGCTTCATGTGCATCAGTCTGCATGTACCCAGAAGCTTTAGTCAGGAACAGAAGAGACTGCACACAAGATAAAAAAGGCTTAAAATCCACTTTAATAATGCATTCCTGTAACATTCCTCAGACAAAAATCAAACTTGTTAGTGGGACGATTACAGCTCGTGTTCAAACAGTTTACACTAAATGAAAATCTTGTAGTAGTTCTACACAAGACAGGCAAGATTAAGGTTATACAAACAATAGTTTCAGTTAAGTCTTCAGCATGAGATACAGTATCTTTGTCCAATAGATTGTACTTTACTACCAGTAAAAATAAACAGCGGTACAACACATATCAAAGATCTATTCAATCAAGAGCCTTCCAGCCATTCAGGCTGCACATGACAGTCCACTACTTTAAAGAAATAGATGGTCCAGAGAAAAAGTAAAAACTACAAGTTAAAAAACATAAACCCCTCCTGGTTTCACTACATGATGGGTCATTTGGAGCTATATAAATTTACAGGGCCACTGAGGGCTGCAAAAGATCCAAGGGCTGCCTTACTTCTCCAGAGACTTGCCTGTGCTCTCAAAGGAGCCATACTAGACGAATGCCAGTACGTCAAGTGTATCTAGGTTAGTCTCAGGACTGCAGCAACATGTAGGAAACATGGAATGGTAAAGGCATCAGGGTTCTACTGGGTCTTACTTTTACTGCACAGCTACTGAAGCCTCCCAGAATCCACTTTTCACATTGAAATGATAGGAATGCACCACATTAAATTTACTAAAACCTTTGTCTGCACTCCCCTTTTGCCTAGACTGGCTTTGCCAAAGCAGGCCCTAATTAAACTACTATGAAGAGTTACCCCCAAGTAGAACCCTATGAGGCCTGCAAAGACTCCTTTCCTCTTTGGGGGGCGGGCGGGCAGGAGCTTAATCCTGTTAGTATCGACGACGTTTGTTAGGGCCAAAGTCCCCCCCAGGATTTCCTCTGTTGAAGGCAGGTGGATTTCCTCCCATAGCTCCGAGTCCTTCCATTGCGCTGCCCTGTCCAAAGCGATCAGTGGGCGGTGGTGGTGTCTTGTACAGGGCGAGAGCACAGAAGAGGCAGAAAGGAGAAAAGACTTAAGTTAGAAGCAATTCCAGCCCAGCTGGGTCTGATCAGGACTCCACAGAACCAACTGACTACCACCTCAAGTCATTAAGTTACCAGAAAGCTTCAGATCATTCAACAGGGAAGTATACAGAGTAAACTCTTCATTCAGATAACTAAGTGCCAAAGAAAAAGTCAAATTCCCCATAAAATTCCAGGCCAAGCACACTGGAAAATAGCCACACAAGCCTGTAGACTAATGCCCTGCAGTGGGCTGAGTAATGCAGTCTAGGGTCTTGAGAATTCCACAATTCTACCACAACTGCCCAACCCAAACCCCACTGGTGGACACCCAACACCAAACAGAATTAAAACTGCAGGTGATCAAGGGTTTGGAACCCTGATATGTGATCAGCAGGGCTCGCCAGCCGCGCGGTTCGGCATGCTGCGCGGCTGTAACGGCTTGTCATCTACTCGCACTAACTGTCGAGCCCTGGCTATCAGTGTTGCTAAGGATTTTACACAACTAAGGGGTAAGAAAATGGCAACCCCCCATTTTGCTCTCCCCGACAGAAATGGCCTGGACCAGCCTTGGTCTTGTGCTGCAGGCCATATTCTCACAGGCTCCTCCTAAGTGAAGGACTGGAACCACTGTCAGTGGCAAGAATGGCTGGATGCAGGACCTATTCCTTACCAGACCAAGCAGTTGCTTTGGGACACAGGGATCCATTATTTCCCAGCACTAACATGTGGCCAGTATAGGCAGGGTTGGCTTTCAAAGCACCCTCTAAAAGCCTCCTGCCCCTATGAATTCCACTTTCAATCCCCAATCTCCTTTTCAGTGTGCCTGGACTACCCTCCTTTCACATTTCTCCCTCGCTGATTCCATCCTCTCCCCCTCAGCAAACCCACCAATCTGCAGCTTACCTACACAAAGTTGGCCACCACCTATGACACTGATCTAGTAACAAGATAACTGAAGAGGCCTCAGATGGCAATATATGATTCACTGGCAACTAGGGAAGCTGCTTTTGTAACCTTTGGCCTCTCCCACCTGTCCCCTGGCCAGCTCCCCAAAGTAAGACTCCCAGAACACTTAGACACTAAATATTTACTCGATTGCCACACTCATGCTGTGGATGTGATACTATACCTCAGGCTGACAGACGAGGAACAAAGAGGGAAGCTTTGAAGCTGTCATCCCTGCACACTATCAAAACCAGATTCTTTACAAGCTAATTTAGTTTAGCTTTCTAAAAAGTCATTATGATTCCCACCCTTTTACCTTCCTAACACTACATTAGTCACACAAAATTTGTTAAAACTAATGAAACCTCAAACATTTGGAAGTTCAGAATTCCAGTGAAGACATGCAACAACCCTACCTTTGCCTCTACAGCAACCTAACCTTCATTTCTTTGTCCGTTACACCATT
This sequence comes from Pelodiscus sinensis, assembly GCF_049634645.1. Lineage (NCBI taxonomy): Eukaryota > Metazoa > Chordata > Testudines > Trionychidae > Pelodiscus > Pelodiscus sinensis. The sequence continues at coordinate 638,208 of NW_027466001.1, forward strand.
TTCACAAGGACTTTGAGTAGTCCACATACAATGGCCGAAACAATCGTACTAAGCAAACATATTACCTTGATACAGACTGCAGATATAGTATCAAAAATATTCACCACAAGCATTGGTTTTATATATGCTGTCAAACACGCATGTTTGGTAGTGAAAAAGCATCTTATTTATCACACTAACTCTTTCTTTTCACGTGTTGTAATTTCTTAATCTGGGCTAGGTGGTATGCATATGTAGATACATTAGTCCAATCATACTTGATTAATTGCTGGGCCATTGAACCTTAAGAGTGGAGAAATGGCTACCTTTCATATGCTATTTGTCTAGTTAGACTTCACAAAATGAATGTAGAGACTAGTTTAATCACGTGGACATAAGGCAGAAGTTGGCATAGCATCTGCCAGATTCAGAGTAAAGCATTCAAGTTTTTGGTCACTGCTGAGGAAATGTGCGAACAGATGACTCTCTTATTCACTTTTCTTATGGCCTTGTTGATGGAGCACAATTTGGCTGCAGGTTTCTTTGGAGCAGAGCCTTCATTCTGGATTTCTAATAGATGGAATTTTTTACCTTCTGGTACCAATATTGAACATTAACAGTTTTTACCCGATGGCTCTTTTGGGTTTTTGCATTTTGGAACTGTTTAAAATGATACATACTGCAAAGCAAGAAGCAGGATACCTGAGGAGCTCCTAAATGTTATAGGGCATTTACAAAGAGGCAGGAAGGAAAACAGTCAACAAACTATGAGGGGCTATTGATCCCTCCATCCACAGCGAAGAGAATGAAAATCCTCCAGCATCCACTACAGAGGAAAGAAACCAGTGGAAAGGACGAAAGGAGAGTACATTCCTAAAACGGACTGTTTATGACTAGGGGTTTTCCTCTCTCCCTAATTCTTCCCTCCATCTCAGAACTGTGACAAAGAAAAGTCTCCATTAATCATGTTTTTTTATTCTGAAGACTCTTTGCAATGAAAAGCTACCATTTAGGTTGGCAAAAATAAGCAAGCATAGGTCTCCAGACATTCTGTGTCCTTTAATAGTCACACTTCCAGAAGAGCCTAACAACACACTTTGGTCTTACTTTAGGGGGATTTGCCACGGTCCTCAATGGGAGCTGCCAGACAGAAAGCTCTTGAAAACCTGGACCAATAAACTGCCTGAACCAAGATCCCCAATTCAATGGGGTTTCCCAAATATACATATCCCCCTCATATAAAAGATGTAATACTTCAAATACGTTTTAGGATAACTCATTTTTGAGGTACAATATGACAGAAAAAAGTGTTTGAATTTTCAAAAATGTTAACCAAGTCACTTCAGATTAGGGCAACAAGTTCCATGCTGGCTATGTATTATAGGTGAACACTGGCCTCTGAGGGTACGGGAGGGGGGGATGTCAAAAAGGAGGTCTGAGATAAAGCATGTCTCAGCCTTAACAGAGAAACTGCTAACTGAGCCTCCACAGTGAGCCACACATTGTATTCATTAAAAGGGCCCAAGAAGGGAGTAGCTAGAAGATACATTACCATTCCCATGGCTCCATCAGGCATCATAGCTCCTGGACCAGCTGCAGGAGGTGCACCAGCTGGGACAGGGGTGGCACCCATAGCCCCTCTATTGTTCATGCCTATGGTACCTGAAAAGAGAGATCGGATGAATATTCCAAGCAGATAAAATGTAATTCGCAGGGCCTGTCTCACCAGTTTCCCACCCCAGGGAGGGAGTTTGTACAGAACAGGTTGCCTTGAATTTATAAAATACAATGGTGATCCAAACCTAAACTCAATCAACCCGAAAAGCACACATTCCAGGCTGTCAAAAGATCAATTTCAGCTTCTCTTAACCTTCCACTACTCCTTTATTTACAGATTTCTGCCCAACTAGCCTAAAACTGCAGATAGTAAACTAGAAACATGGAAGTACAATCAATGGATCTTTACCCATCTGACCTTTCTGCTTGCTGAGCTCAGCATCTTTCTGTACGTTGTACCTATTTCTTAAGGCACAAGTCTCCTTGGGAAATCTCAATTCCATTTAGGCTCTACCAAGTTCCATCTGTAACACCTGCTTAATGAGCTAAATGCTCTATAGATACACTTGAAGTGGAAAAGTGCATCCCACCAAATACTCCTCATTTTGCATGCTGTGAGCTGCCATGGGCTTTACTTGAGAATGCAGGCATTCTGATCTTAAGTGTACTCTACTAAATACACAATTAGTAAAACAAAACTCTCCAAGAGCAGATCCAGTGACTGCAGACAGAGGAACTGAACGCATGTAGAACCAAGAAAGACAAAACCACAGGCAGCTCTTACCTCCCATGCCCATCTGTCCCATGCGCATATCCGGCGGCTCTCTCTGAAAGAGATTTATTTCACACCACATCATTTAAGACATTCTCCAATAAACCCAGAGAAATTCAGTAGATGTTATCATTGAAGACTATATAGGAAGTCATTCCCTTGGAAAAGTTGCAAAAGAAAACGAACCATTCACCCCACTGAACATCTGTCCACTGATGAACAAATAAAATCTCAATTTAAAGCTAGAAATCTGCAGGAGAGTTTGCCACATGCACTCTGCATATTTAAAGCACAAGTGTGAGTATATAGCTAGGATATACTCCTGCCCCCCCTTTGCCCTCTTCCTCCCTGGTGCTCAACCCCTCACCACCCTCTCTGCCCCAGTTCTCCTCACACGGCTCGCTCCATCCCTCACCTTCCTCATGCCCACCCCTCCTTTCAACCCTTCTTCTCCCGACATCCACACCTTCCCTCTCCTTCCTCTTGCCCTCATTGCCCCTTCCTTCTCCTCTCCCAGCATCACCCTGTACGCTCCTGTCTCCCACTCATACCTTCCCCCTCTCGCCCCCGCCTCATCTTGGCCCCCTGGCATTTGTCCCTCCTCTACCCTGCCCCTTGCCCCCTCCCCTCAATCCCTTTCCCCTTCTCATCCCCACCTTCTCTTTAGTACTCCCCTTGCCTCACCATCCGCCCCCCTCAACCTCCTCTAGAGCCCTGGTGCCAGGGCTGGGCTGTGTGGCAGGAGGCTGCCCTATGAGCAGGGACTGGAGCTGGGGTCGCGGTACTATTTTTAGTACTGCCTCCCAGGCTCCAGCTCTCACCACGAGGCCCACCCTGACCGCAGCTCCAGTCCTGGGGAAGGGCTGAAGTAGGGACAGGGCTGCATGGTGGCTGCCCTGCTGCTCATGGGGCAGGGCAGCCACCCGCAACTTACCCCCAAGCAGCTTAGCAGCCACTGCGTACCTCTGCTAAGGAGGTGGGCGGGACAAAAATTGTTGGTGCGTGCCCGCACAGGCACACACTTTAGAGGAAACGATGGCACACAGTTTACCCTTGATCTACACCCATGGCGTCCAACCAGTTCTGAAGCGAACTAGCCACATTCGACCAGCCAAATAGCCACATATGGCTAGTGAGTTGGTCACCACGGACCTACACAGTGCCTGTTCAGGATTTAAGATGATTTTGTACAGATACAGATAGCTCAGGATACCCTTTAGTGTGGCTACAGTTATGCCACTTTTATACCAGTATAAGTGAATCCACATTAGAGGGCTGCACCAATTTAACTACCAGTTTCTTAAAAGAAATAAAGCTGTTCAAAAACTGAGTAGATCAGCCCACTGAAACCACCTCTACTCCAAGGAGCTTACAGCTAAATATGACAAAACTACATGAGGGAGATATATATGGGAGAACACTAGAGTGTCATCAACGGGCTTCAGAGTAGACATTACTGAGCTCAATATGGGTCAAGAAAATTAAGTTACTATTTCAAGCTGTCTACATCCTCAGGCAGACCATACAGCATCAGCCATGCTGTTATATTTGGAAAGTTTTCTTCACAACCATGAAGGATAGAAACATTTAAACAAAATGGATGTCATGTAGGCCATATAAATACTTCAAACAGTATGCATATACAGTTGGAAAGCAGATTCCAAGCTGTCGGTACAAGGCACAGTTTACGATTTCTAACTCCTGGGATTCGAGGTGGCAGCTAATACAACATCAGGATTAAAAGCAAGGTGGTTTCTGAAATGAGATTTTAAGAGCTGATTGTGCAAACTGCCAGTGTTAGAAAGAAGTGAAATCCCAACGGTGTTGTTTTCAGTCCTACTGATCTGTGAAATACGTGGCCTTAGAAATAGTGTTAGTGGTATCAAGAAATCAGTTATCATCAGAAAGGTTTGCCATTCTAACAGTTGGGGAACTGCAGTATCCAATATCGTGTGCTAATTTTACAAGTACTGATTTTAATGGCAACACACTGTCATGCGCCTCGTGATGCAGCAAGTCACATTTAGACAAACAGCCTAGAGGGGATGCAGCAGTTTTCAGGATGTTATTGTGGCCAGGCATGCATGTAACTCTGGTGGGGCTAAGGAAAGAGAGTCAGGACGGAAATTTCAATCACTGCTCCTAGAATACAACCAATTAGCAGATGCTCTGCTGCAAAGGTTAACACACTGTGGATCCTAAATGGACTGCAGCAGGAAAGTGCATTCCCATCAACAGGTGGATTTCCATATGTATGGTTCCAGGCAAAACTACATTTGGGTAAAGTTAAGAGAGTACCTACTGGTAAATTACATTAGAGATACTATAATTATCCCAAAGCCAAACATTAACCCCCCCCCCCCCCAAAACCGCACTGAAATTAAAGAACAAACAAAACAAAGGAAACAGTTAAGGCACTTGAGTAATCTTAATTCCTCTTGTAGTGGGACCATGCAAGAACCATCGTCAATTTTAGTGTCTGCAATTCTCAACAAGATCCAAGTGAACTGTACAATACCGTTCCATTTAGGGATATTAGATACCACAAAGTCGAGCAATTACATGACTATTCGATAGTCCCCAGAGGAGGGGCCGGCAGCCAGTGCACTCCTGGACCCATTCCTGGGAAGCCCCCATCATCCTGCACTGCTGCCTCTATTAGAGGCAGAAGTGTGGGGAGGCAGGTAGGGATATCAACAAGTAGTTGACTAGATGATCAATAATCTTGTTCACTACTCACATTCCCCCCACTTTCTGCCCCTGTATCAGATGCAGCAGGAGGAGCAGGAGTTGGTGCTGGGGGGGGAGCCAGCTTAAAAGCTGGTTCCTCCTGCCCCAGCACACAATGCTGCTTCCCGCCCCCTCTACTACAGAGGCAGTAGTGCAGTGTGACGGGGCTCCCCAGGAGTGGGGTCGGCGCATACTGACTGCCAGCGCCACTCCAGGGACTATAGAATAGTCGAGTAACCAACCAGAATTCATGCAGTTACTTGACTATTCTATTACCCAATATCTAACATCCCTAGTGGCGGGCGGGAGCCAGTCCACGAGGGGAGCCGGTTTAAAAACCAGCTCCCTGTGCAGACCGGCTCCTGCTTGCTGCCCTATGCTGCTGCCTCTGATACAGAGGCAGCAGCAACCCCTGCCTGCAGAGAGCTCAGATTCTCTCCCCACTCTCCCCGGCCTGCGGGGTGCTCAGACCTCCCACTGACAGAGGTTGCTGCCACGGAGCAGCCTCTGTCTGCAGCGAGCTTGGGCCTGCCACGGACAGACTACTTCATGGCAGAGTCCCCTGTCCCTCTTCTCCCTGCTGTCTCTGACTGAGAAAAATATATGTCCAGTCATATTCTTATCAGCAGAAACCCTGACCTATTTGGACAATGATCCTTCTGACAGTAGCTGTATGTGGATAAAGAGGCAGGAGAACTCATACCGCATCAGGGAAATTCCCTTTAAAGCCCTCTTGCTGGCGTCTCATCATCTCCTCCTGCTGCCGCCTCATTTCCTCCTCACGGCGCCTGCGTTCTTCCTCCTGCCTGCAAGGAAAGGACCTAGTAAACAGATTCTGTATCACAGGGCAAAGTGCTGCACAGTGGGCAGTAATGATCACACGGCTCTTCCAGATAAAGTGTAGCATTAAGCTCTTCAATATATTTCTAGAGCTAATGAAAACTTTTATTTCCAACCCTTCAATTCAAGTGAACTTATTAGAAAAGAGTGCTGTCAGAGCATATGCTACACTTCTAAATGCTATTCATACATTGCCAAGTGGTTCCCCAAGCTGTGCTCCACAAGAAATTGGTCTTAATATCCTCCTGGTGGCCCCCAGAATGATCTTGAGAACCAAGCAGTAAGACTATAGATGAGTTGGGAGAGGAGAGTCTCAAAGATCCTTGAGTGACCAGAAGAACAAAAAGGAGGAGGCTGGGGCAAGGGTTTTCTCCACCTGCAGCACTAGAGCAATTAGGGTTACTGCAGAGAAGCCTGGCTTTTGTATATGCATCTGAAAGCCAAATCTGAGCCTATTAATGAAAAACCAAGGACTAGTCAGTGTTCTGCAAGGTCACTAGCACAGACCCCAAAAACTTAGACTTGGCTTATGAAGATTTATTATTTATTTAAATATTTTTTGCCCCACCTTTCTATTTAAAATATTCAAGATGACCCAGAAGAGTTTGAAAATGGTATTGTTAAATGGTGCCCAACTACTCTAGGCAATGGAAGACAAGCCCCAGTTTAACAGGATGTGTAAGTGCAGCAATAAGAGGCAAGCACCTCCCTTTACCTGAGCTCCAGCTGTTTACGTTTCTGTACTTCTTGGTTATGTAGCTCCTCCATTCTCCTTAGTTCTTCTTGACGTCTCATTAAGTCTGGAAGATGTGACAGTAGAAGCCAGTCACTGGGCCAACTGCCATTTCCTGTGCAGGCTGCAAGGTGACTACACCAACATTCCCCCTCCCCTTCTATGAATCCCAACCTGAACCTCAACTTAACAGTCAGTTTCCAGACCAAGAGATTACACATTACTAGTTTCTGGCCTAAGTTCATTCTGCTTATCTGGGGCTCCTTGCATTCCTTTACCCTCCCACAGAAGGTGCTACTCCCACCATATCCCTCTATTTTAGTGATTCCCTGCATTCCCTGCACTCCCTCCTTCTTAGCTGAGGCTGTGTGCCTCATAGCAAGGTCCTATACTCCTCCCCGCCTTGCATGCCAGCAGTTCTGTATGTGCCCCATTTCTTCTCATTTCACAGCAGGAACACCCTCCTCCCAAGCCAGCAGCTATGTACACACGTTATTTCCACTCTCCCCCCATATCTTCAGTTTTCCCCATGACACGGGATGTGTGTGTTCCATACCACGGTCCCAAACTTGTGGGGATCCTGTGGGGAACTGTTTGCTCCCCATTCTGGGTCTGTTCCCAGCGGTTCCACATCAGGATCCCACAATTTTCCCTGCACTGTCATGGTTCTGTGCACCCACCATACCATGGCCTGTGTGCATGCTCTCATTTTTGCGTCTGCCCTTATTATTTGCCTGGGAGGTAAGCCATTCAGGGTGTCACCATGTAACACTACCGCAGGCCTGGGCAAAACACCTTCTGCGAGCCGGATCCAGCCCGTCAAGCCACCAGATTCATCCCACGGATACAGCAGGGAGCCTCAGGCAGGCTCTCCTGCACACCACTCAGAAAAGTGGCTGCAGAGCTGTTTGTGCTTCACAAACTGAGCAGGGAGGAGTGATGCCTCATGAGCTACTCCCACCCCCAGCACACGCACACTGGCCAGCCCCATCTCCCTACCCCACATAAGCTTAACCCTCTGCCCCTCTCCTAAGCCCATACTCCCCCTCTCAGACCCTGCACCCCAATCCTCTGCCCTAAGTTACAACCCCCCCCCCCCCCCCAGCCTAGGTCACAACCCAAACCCCTGCACCCCAATCCCATGCCTCAGGTCACAACTGCCTCCTTCACCTAACCGCCGTCCCAGACCCGGCACCTCCTCCATTAATATAGAAGAGTGCTGCTCAAAAAAAATCTTGGAGTGCCACCGCGCCCACCCCATCAAAAATTATTGCCTACCCCTGCTCTACTGGGAGGGCAGGCACAGACGAGACTAAGATGTTCACAGACTGACACTCATTCACAACTGCAGGAGTGCCTGAATCTGTGGATTTGCTAAGCAGACAATAGGGGCTGTGTATATCTCATTTTACTTTTCCAATTTCTCCCCAAATCAATAGGGAACTGATACCTAGGGTATTCCCTGGGATTCTGAAATGGATCAGATGCAGTAACTTGTAAATACAGTATTATAGACATACAAAGAAATGCCATCAAGTTAAGTGCAGGGTCTCTCAATCTTGGCTAGGTAGAACTTGAGCTGTCATCCTACAGAAGACAGCTGAACAAAAGTGTGCTATACCTTACAGCAGATCTATTCAACATGCCAGTGATGACTGCTAGTCATCCCTCCCCTAGGCCCATCATCATCCAATATTGGTCTGGTTACTGACACTCCTGGCTTTCAGAAGAAGCCCTAAGAATGGTCTTGGGCCAATGCTGATCGTGGCTCTTACCTTGCCTCATGAGCATAACTTGGTGCTCATGGCGAGCGGCTTCCATCTCCATTTCCAGCTTCTCTCGTGCTTCCTTGATGTTGCGGTCCACCTGTTCTTGCTGTTGCTTTTCCATCTCTATTAAGGCTTTCCAGCGCATGGCATATTCATACTCAAAAGAACCTGGCTGTGCAAACCTAGGAGGCTGTTCCCGCTCCCTGAGGGAGAAGGGGAGATCAGGAAGTGGAGCAAACCCAAGGAGGAAAATAAAGATTCATACAAATGAAACAAGAGATGCTAATTAACAGCTACAAAGGGGAGAGATCACTAACACTTAGAATATCTTCTCCAAGGAGCTGCCGTCTTGTCAGCCTGACACAAATAGAATTCTCACTGCAATGAAGGGGAAGCTGCTCTTACAGCATCTTAGCAAATGGTCTGGTAGCACTTTATAAACTAACTAAACATGTAGATGGTACCATGAGCTTTCGTGGGCACAGCCCACTTCTTCAGATAACCGGAGTTATGATTAGCGGATAAGGAAACTCGAAATAAATAGGAGAAGGGAAGGGGGGGGGAGAGAAGATGTTGTCACCCACCCCCCTACTTCTATGCATAAAGTATCAGGAGAAAGGGTGCTAAACCTGAGCAGATAAAGATCAAAGTCAGTGGATGGATAAGGCAGGAAAGATATCATTCAGAAAGTAGTTAGCACCTTCATTGATAAAGCTTCCGCCACCCCATATCTTGATTAAGTCGATAATTAATTGAATTGAATTTGCGTATGTATTGTGATTCCAAGATCTCCCTGTGGATTTGGCTTGAGGAACTGGCCTGTGACAAGACCGCCACCTTCAGATCTGTGAGATTATGGTTAGGTAAACATAAATGATCTGTTTACCTAACCATAATCTCACAGATCTGAAGGTGGCGGTCTTGTCACAGGCCAGTTCCTCAAGCCAAATCCACAGGGAGATCTTGGAATCACAATACATACGCAAATTCAATTCAATTAATTATCGACTTAATCAAGATATGGGGTGGCGGAAGCTTTATCAATGAAGGTGCTAACTACTTTCTGAATGATATCTTTCCTGCCTTATCCATCCACTGACTTTGATCTTTATCTGCTCAGGTTTAGCACCCTTTCTCCTGATACTTTAAGCATAGAAGTAGGGGGGTGGGTGACAGAACATCTTTCTTCCCCCCTCCCTTCCCTTCTCCTATTTATTTTGAGTGTCCTTATCCTCTAATCATAACTCTGGTCATTTGAAGAAGTGGGCTGTGCCCACGAAAGCTCATGATACCATCTACATGTTTAGTTAGTCTATAAAGTGCTACCAGACCATTTGCTTACTGTTTTTTTTTCCTGTAACAGACTAACTCGGCTACCTCCTGAAGTTACTGCATCTTGCTATTTTCCAGCAGAGGATCCTATCTGAGGCACTGGCATGTCATCTCCGGATATAACATTGAAGGAACTACAAGGTAGTCCCAATTACATTCTGCCCCTCCAGGCAACTACTCCTGAAAACATCATATGCCTGAACAGAAGTGGTGTTTTCAAGAAGCATGCAGAAGTTAGTAAGGAAATGCATTTAGGAGTAGAAGAGAGAATGTACCAAGGCAATAAGAGCCTTTAGCTAGTTTGTGATCGTGTATTTTCCCAAAGATTAAGACATCAGTCTCCTGACTGGTCCACCATTAACACCATTCTTCTTTCCAGAGGGGGGACATACTTGTGAAACTGCTGATTTTTGATGACTAGTTTCTCCGGCAGTCCCTCCTCATCATCATACTGGTCCATGGGCTCCACTGTGACAGGTCGAGGGAATCTGCAAAGAAAAGAGGCCACATGATTTCAGTGTTACCTAGACCTTGGCTGATGGCAGGCCAGCTTCTCTGTTCAGTAGAACTTACTGCTCTCTATCAACAAAGTTTGATTAACAGGACATAAGAAAACCATCTAAGAAAATGACAGCCAGAATACAGGTGAATGTCACCTTCACACACAAGTTATAGATTGGTACTATCTGGATTTCGAGTGTGACTTATTTGAAACTGCTTCTACAATCCCTTTCTTTAGAGATAGCTACTTCTGATCCCTGAATTAGCCAATGATAGTTACCAGAGATGTGCTATGAGTGAAGATTTCCAAACAGTCTGGGCAAAGTCCAAAGACCCTCCATTGCAGCCCAGCTGCAGTACATAACTGGCCACTCCCAGCCATATACCGGAGAGGCTAGCACAGAAAAAAGAAAAGTGAACAGAACTGAGCTGTTTTTTGAAGTTAAAGGTGTCTGTAGAATGATCTCAGCGTATCCAGCAGCAGAACGAGCAACACCATCTCCAAACCTTTTGAAAAAAGTAAGGTATGGCAAGGAGATAATAAGGGAATAGGTGCAGCAAATAAAAGTGTTACTTAGAGAATAAGTGGATTATAAATCAAATGCAATAACACCTGAGCTTTAACAGCCATTATCAAATTAACTGACTTTAGCACAATCTAGAATTAGTTCCATTCCTAAGAATGTACCACTATCTCCTCGGGAACATTGGACTCTGCAAATCTGTTAGGTGTCATTGAAATGCTCAAGCATGGAGGCTAGTGAGTTGCAGCCAGATAGAGATAGGTATCTATCACAGTCATCACACACACCTTCCCCCCCAAACCTATGCCCGCTGCCAGTATTGGGTACAACTTTGTCAAAAAAAGTAGACAAAAACCCATTTCCATAATCAATTCTGAGGTGATCTAGGAATGTGAAGGACTAGTTAACTATCCGATAAGCAAATGCTTATTGGATAATCAACTAGTTGCTTCCCCCCCTTGCAGCAGGCGGGAGGGAGAAGAGAGAAGAGAGGCCTGGGGCCAGACCCCAGGTTCCACGCAGTGCTGCTGCTTTGAAAAGCTACATGCAGTCGGGGCCAGCTGGGGTGTCCCCAGGCTGCTCAAAGTGGCAGCACTACACAGAGCCCGGGATCAGCTGGGGACTCCCCAGATGACCCTGGGCTCCACTTTGAAATTCTGTGGGGGAGCCCCGTGTCAGGCTCATTGCGGCGTTTCAAAGTGGCAGCAGCACACTGGTCCCGGCTGACCCTGGGCTCTACGGAGTGCTTTCACCTTTGAAGTGTAGCAACAGCCCTAAGGCTGTTGCTGCACTTCAAAGGCGGAGGCGTCCTAGCGAATAGTCGATGCAAAATGCATCGACTATTCAATTAGTCATTTACCCAATACTTAGAATCCTTAGGGTGACCCAGACTACACAGCAACCCACACAAACACTTTATTCACTTGCCATCCATACATTACTGGGGGAGGAATAGTTTCTACTTCTTCTGGACTACCTAAACTGCCCAAAGAAGGCACTGTCTATGAGGAACCTCAACAGCAGCAGCCCCAGATTAGTACACTCAATCTCATGGGCAGCCTCCAGGAAGGAAGGCAATTTTGAACATAAGCCTGTTCACAGATTTAGTCTAACACGATCCAAATATAAGACAGGAAGTTTGTCATTACAGAACTTACATTTATACCACACGTAGCCCCATTTTAGTATTATAGGATCAGTGGTTCATAAGCTAGCACCTGCCTGACAAAGCTGTGCACTTTCCAGGACAGCACTTCTCACTCTCCGCACTTACGTGGTGAGCAGGAAAGACCCTTCGCTACATCTGTCCAGAGCTTTCCTAGCAGCAGGTTTTCCTGAGAACTCCACAATGCCTTTCCCGGAGGATCTTCCTCTGTCATCCACAATAACCACAGCCCTTTCCACCTGGCCAAACACAGAGAAGGCCTCCTCCAGGAGCTCATTTGACACAAATTGAGGAAGATTCCTGACAGTCAACGATGCGCTGTGGCATGCGAAGCGCACTCTTAGCTGCTTCCCACGGAGAGGCATGTTGTCTAGTTCCACCTTTGCAATCTCTGCTAGAGTGCGAGTTTCCTGAAGACAAGAAAGTTATCATTAAAACTTGCAATGCAGTATGGAAATATTTTTCCTGACACAGAAGCAGAGGACAGTCACTAGCTTGTCTTTTCCTGCACTAACAGTACAGTGAGGAGAACAAGGAATACTCTATACAAAGGATGCCTTAGTAATGTCTGTAATAAAATAAAGTCTTCTGACCATTATCCAAAGTGCCAGTTAAACTAGTTCAGGGGAAAAGTGTGAAGTTTGGGATGAGAAGATAAAAAGAAAGCAAACATCTACAAAACTTGAAAGGAATGTTGCAAGGATTACAGATAGTAGCTAGGAGTTAATATGAAGTAAGCATACATCTATGAATGGTGTGAGGATGATGGCAAGAATTGCCACTTCCCTGATTCTTTCCAGTAGTTAGTCTGATGATTGACACGGGAATTGCTTAGTATATGAAAGTACAAGACAGGCAGGAGCCTTTCAAACTCTACAGGCTTATTACCTGAATTACTTAGTGGAAAATATGAAAACTTGCATCATATACTCATCATCATCATGGCTCGACAATCTATTGAATCTACTCGCCTGTGGTGAGTAGATTTCAGCCCGACGCCCCGTTTACCGGCGGCACGCACATGCGCAGTGCGGGGCTGGCAAGTGGCTTTCGCCATGGTTTGTCAAGCCCTGATTATCATAGTACTTTAAAAGCTTTTAGCTTCTCTCCAAACTGCCCATCTTGTGTGTTTCAAGACACAAGTGTCAAGATAGTTACTTCAAGCTTCTTGATGTTCAATATAAGCAAAACACTTGCATACCACTGAAAATATAGGTTGTGTCAAATGAACAGCTGTTATACCAGCTTTACATCTTCCTTGCTTGAATAGGATACCAAGACACTAGCTTGGAGAAGGGGAAAATCCTATTCCTATGACTAAAGCAGCTGTCTTGAAAGAAATTAAGTAATCTTGTTTAATTTATAACTGAACAGCAGCTAACCTGCTATATAATACACAACAGTAAAAAAAAAAAAAAAGAACCAACCGCCAGATAAATACAAAACAAAAGAGATCAATTTTCTGCTAGTAAGCGAAGGAGGGGAGAAATGGTGACATGCCCAAAACCTTGGGTTAAAAAAGGCTCCATGAGCTTATTTAATTGTATTTACCTGCAAGCAGTTTTCGCCACTGTTCGTCAAACCCTGCTTATTACAGTGAGTGAACATCAAACAATGGCTTTTATCCTCTCAACACATGAGATAGACTCTGCACCCATTCTACAGAAAGGAAACCGAGGCACGGGAAAAAAGCAGCCTGCCTGAGGTCAGACAGTAAACGTGGCAGACACAGAAATACCCCCAGATCTTGAGACAGCCCAATGACTTAATCACACATCTTCTCTTGCTGCCCTTATATGTAGCTTAAAATCACTTCCAGTGACAAACCCGCTTTTTTTCAGGGGGAGGATGGGTAGGTAATGGAAGAGAGGCAGCCTCAGCTGCTAATTCAGTTAGTACAGAACAATACTGCTTTATGACACTTCCCTAATTCTGATCAACTAGGAGTTTCACTAGGCTTAAAAATGCCCACCACTAGCAATAATTAGAGGCTGACTCTCTCACATCCAGCAAGAAACTATATGAAGTTAAGGTCTTTTACCCAAAGGTTCCCTGCTTTTTGCCAGTTTCACCTGTAACCGCAAACTTGTTCCTCATTTCTCTACAGCCACAATGAGACTTGAAAGGCACAGCATATACTGAATGGCAGGCATTAGGGACACTAATTGGCACCCATACTCTCCCTCAGAACAGGCGTCCATCTACACTAGCTGTCAAAGTTGGTTCCAATGTATTCCATACTCCAGAATTAAATGTTAACATCCATGTGAAGTAAAGATGTTAAGGACTAGTTAACTATCCGATAAGCATTTGCTTTGAAATGCTAAGCAGAGCCTGGGACCAGCAGGGGAGTCCCCAGCAGATCCCGGGCTCAGCAGAAATGCTGCACAGAGCCCAGGATCAGTCCCCACCTGACCTGGGGCTCCGCATGGCATTTCCATGGAACTGGGATCAACTGAGGACTCCTCAGCTTACCCCAGGCTCCAGTGCAGCAGTTCAAAGCAGCAGCGCAGCATGGAGCACAGGGTCAGCTGGGGACTCTCCAGGGCACTTCCACTTTGAAATGCACAAAAGCCCCCAGGGGGGCCCTTGTGCATTTCAAAGGGAAAGTGTCCTTGTGGAGGCCAGAGTTAGCAGGACTTCCCACTGGCCTTCAGGCTGCATAATGGAGCAGGTAATTAAGGAAATCGTATGCAAACACTTGGAAAGTAATAAAGTGATAGGGAATAGCCAGCATGGGTTTGTGAAGAACAAGTCATGCCAAACTAATCTGATAGCTTTCTTTGATAAGATAACGAGCCTTGTGGATAAGGGAGAAGCGGTGGATGTCATATACCTAGACTTTAGTAAGGCATTTGATACGGTCTCGCATGATATTCTTATTGATAAACTAGGCAAATATAACTTAGATAGGGCCACGATAAGGTGGGTGCATAATTGGCTGGATAACCGTAGTCAGAGAGTTGTTGTTAACGGTTCTAAATCCTGCTGGAAAGGGATAACAAGTGGAGTTCCTCAAGGGTCTGTTTTGGGACCCGTACTATTCAATATCTTCATCAATGATGTAGATATTGGGATAGAGAGTACTCTTATTAAGTTTGCAGAGGATACCAAACTGGGTGGGGTTGCGACTTCTTTGGAGGATAGGGACATAATTCAAAATGACCTTAGCAAGTTAGAGAAATGGTCAGAGGTAAACAGGATGAGGTTTAATAAAGAGAAATGCAAAGTGCTCCACTTAGGAAGGAACAATCAGTTCCATACATACAAGATGGGAAGCGACTGTCTAGGAAGGAGCATGGCGGAAAGGGATCTAGGGGTCATAGTGGACCACAAGTTGAATATGAGTCAACAGTGTGATGCTGTTGCAAAAAAAGCAAATATGATTCTAGGTTGTATCAACAGGTGTGTTGTAAGCAAAACTCGTGAAGTCATTCTGCCGCTCTACTCTGCACTAGTTAGGCCTCAGCTGGAGTACTGTGTCCAGTTCTGGGCGCCACATTTCAAGAAAGATGTGGAGAAATTGGAAAGGGTACAGAGAAGAGCGACAAGAATGATTAAAGGTCTAGAGAACATGACCTATGAAGCCAGGCTTCATGAACTGGGCTTGTTTAGTTTGGAAAAAAGAAGATTAAGGGGGGACATGATAGCGGTTTTCAAATATCTAAAAGGGTGTCACAAGGAGGAAGGCGAAAATTTGTTCCTCTTGGTTTCTGAGGACAGGACAAGGAGTAATGGGCTTAAAGTGCAGCAGGGGAGGTTTAGATTGGACATTAGGAAAAAATTCCTAACTGTCAGGGTGGTCAAATATTGGAATAAATTGCCAAGGGAGGTGGTGGAATCTCCCTCTCTGGAGATATTTAAGAACAGGTTAGACAGACATCTGTCAGGGATGGTGTAGGTGGAGCTTGGTCCTGCCTTGAGGGCGGGGGGCTGGACTCGATGACCTCTCGAGGTCCCTTCCAGTCCTATTATTCTATGATTCTATGATTCTATGTGGAGTTCTGCATTCCTCTTTCGAAGTGTACAAGAGCCCCAGCAGGGACTCTTGTACATTTCAAAGAAGGAATGCGGAAGTGCCTATCGACTAGTCGAGAAGTTGATGGAAATTCCATCGACTACTAAATTACTCACTATTTAACTGAAGACACCAGTTTCTTTAGCAAAGTAAGTTAGCATGGTTACTATTTCCAATGAGCAGCACTTCTAACATCAGAGCCCTACCACAGAACATCTTAAAGGCAACAATAACGACTCACCAGCCTGATAAATCCAAAGCCTTTGTCTTTGTGTATGAAGACTTCACCTGCTTTCCCATATTTCTCAAATAACTTTCTCATCTCCTCCTCAGTAATATCTGGGGGCAGGTTCCCCACAAAGAGGCGGCTCCTCTGAGTGAATGTCTTTTCACCAGGTTTCCGAAAATTCTTCAGGTCAATAGTGAGGCCTTCATCTGAGGGGAATAAGGTACACAGTCGCTCTACAATTGGGGAATAAAGTCCATTATGTTACATCACAGCAAACAAAGACATACAATAATAGCTAATTCCACCCACTCACCCAACTCTGGAATATCTCCAACCAAGTACAATAAGGAGACAGTATTTCAGTAAGGGCCAACATTCTGATGACAATGAGGTTTGCAGGAACTGTATTGCTTCGTAACAAGGCACCAGCCACTGCGTGAGGCAGAGTCCAAATGAGGAAGTAGGAACCTTGGAAGAATGCAGCAACCTTCCTAACTTGACTACTGTGACAAAAGATGCTTTTGATTACCGTATGAGCTACGGACATCAAAATCATATAGTTAACTATACCAGTGTTTCTCAACCAGTGGTACAAGCCTGGGGGTACGTTAACAACTGAAATTTGGAGAAAACTGAATTTTTGTTTTAAGTTTTACAGTGCTTTGTACTTTTTACGTCAAAAAAATTTCACCGCCCATCTAGCTACGATTAAGTTGTTTAAACAAATGTGTTTCAATGGTAGAAAAAAATTGTGAGTGTCTGAAAACTGTTGGTACTGAGGGTACTTTTTTTTTTTTTAAAGGGGTACTTTATTTTAAAAAAAAAAAAGTGGAGAAACACTGGACTATACAATTAACTGATAAGCCTAGGCTTATCGGTTAATCTTGCCAACTACACCCTGCACCCATTTCCACTTCTCTTGCTGCCTCTGCATCAGAGGAAGTGAGGGGGGGGGGGAGCAGAAGCCAGTTTAAAAGTGCCCCCCCCATGCTGCTGCCTCTATCGGGAGGGGGGGGGGGATGGAAGAGTGCAGGGGAGGCTGCTGCAAAGCAGCCACTGTTCGCAGCAGGCCCGAGCTCCCAGAGGACAGCAGTAGCCCCTATCCACAGGAGTCCGAGCTTCCCACAAACAGAGGCATCACCTGCATCTGCCTCAGAGGCAGAGGTGCAAGGGGCTCCCCAGGAGTGGGGCCAGGGGGCACACTGACTGCCGCCCCGCCCCCAGGGACTACTGAATAGTTGTGTAACCACTAAGATTCCATGCAGTTATGTGACTATTCAATTACCAGATATCTAACATCCCTAGTAGAGCTTCCATGTTCAAGACCACAGCTTGCTATCAACAGAAAAGCTACAGTTTTCTAAATTGCTAGAGGATTATCATCCTGGAATGAATTCAGAACTCTGATTCAGACAAAAAACATTCAAAAGATGCTTACATAAGTGAGCCTTGCCTAGTACAACAGAAAAAAGCATATATTTCAGTCATCTACAGTCTGGGAATACACTAGATCCAAGCTGGAGAGATAGCAACTATCAGCTATAAAACAGAACCAAAAAGCCAGCAAATTCATGATAAATCATAAAATATAGTGAGGCAGAGAATATTAAAGTGCACAGCTACTATAATGGTAGAAAAAATTATGAAAAATGTTCTGGCTTTTGGCCTCAGGCAATAGTTACAAAGATGATATTTAGGGACCAACTATAAGACACATGAATACACTAGTGGTGGCTTTAGGAACTGGATCGCCCATTGTAATTCTATTTAGCTTTTAATAGGTCAGACAAGGATCCCAAGATAGGAGCCAATCATTTTAAATCACTATTGGTAATCTTTTTGTGTCGGGGGCCACTGACTCATCAAAAAATAACTCGGGGCCCCACACAAGTGAGAAACAAAAAGAAAAAAGCCTACTCAGACAGGACTAGGGATGTTAGCAACTAGCTGACTGATAAGCTTTTGGTTATCGGATAGCTGAGTGGCAACTTTATTAGCTTGGCTGCCTCTATCAGAGAGGCAGAGGCACAGCGGGGAAATGGCATGAGTGGGGACTGCTTGAGTCCCTACTCACACCTTTCCCACTATGGGCATTTCAGCTTTTGAAATGTACAAGAACCCTCTGGGCCTCTTGTATATTTCAAAAGCAGAAGTTCTGCAGGGACCAGGGGATGAGTGGGGACTCAAGCAGTCCCCGCTGGCCCTGCGTGCACCAAGGGGGAGGGACAGGAGCTAGTGCTGAGGGGGGAGAACCTGGCTTAAAAGTTGATCCCCAGCACTGTCTCCAGGTCCCCGCCACCCCCGGGTGCCTCTATCAGAGGGAGTGGAAGGGGGATAGGGGATGCTGCTGTGAAGCAGCCTTTGTCTGTAGGAGTCCCAGCAGGGAGCTGGGTGCCCCGCCACGAACAAGGGTTGTTACCACCAATCAACCCCTGTTCACGGCAACTAGGGCTGGCCATGGAGAGCCCTGGCTGCCACAAACAGGGCCTGCTGGACTCAGAGCAAGCGAGGACTCAGCAGTCCCAGCTAGCACCGATTACTGTGCTCTGCATTTTAAATGTAATAAGGGCCCAGCGGCTCTTACTACATTTAAAATGCAAACCTGCAGTGCAAGTGGCTCCGGAGCCGACATGAGCCAGGACTGTTTTGGCTCCTGGAGGTACCCCCACTGCAGCTCTGCACAGTGGCGCTGATCAATGAATCATATACTCGATACATTTGTATCAACACTGATTAGCCAGATAATCGCATTTTAACACCCTTAGACAAAACTCCCAACTGAGGAGGAGAAAGACACTCCCCACATTTCCCTTGAACACTAGAGCCTAAGGGGGCCCAGGCTAGTAGATTTTGTGGCTCCAGCCCCATAGGGAGGAAAACAATGGGGGAGGGGGGATTGAGCTCTAGCACAGGCTCCCCAGCACTGGGGAGGTCCCTGAGCGTAGGGGGCTGGATGCAGGCAAGCCAGGGGCCGTATTCAGCCCTTAAAACACTCCTGTTTTAAGCCACCTATATTTAGAAATCAAGAATTAAACTCCCTGTTAGACTGGGATAGAAGGCTGGCCAATCACTTTAACACTGAATTTGAAGAGCTATATTTTTTTTTATATGTGGCATTTATGCAGGAGATTCCACATTCAAAGCACAGCACAACTTTTAAAGTAAATGACCCATCCATGTAACCAGATTCCGGGCCCAGTCATCCATAAAAGGCAGCTCTAGACCCACACAACTACATGCTTCTAAACCATTAAGTTAGATTCTACTTCTTCACCTTAAGATCACCATCACCAAACCGCACCAATATCATGGAGCTCCAGCCCACAGTGAACATGGGCAAACTTCAGTAGATTGGACTTATTGGCACAGCAATGCTGGCATATACTACTGGCCCTCTAATGCTGGAGTCTCAAGCTGCCAAAACAGGAGATTACCCTGCTAAGAAGTTTAAGTCTGATGTGTGATCAGGTAAGACTATAACCACATCTATGCTGACATCAACTCTACCCCATCAGTATCTAGGAAGGACTGTGCCAAGTGGTGTTATGGTACAGCTTTGGGAAGGGGGCTGAAGAGAGAGCGCGCCAGTCACAGACAAGCCACCTTTCTCTTATACAATCCACACTGGTGACACTGAAGGATTGGACAGATTTGTAGTCCTTTCGGCGGTGAGATTTACCAGAAGATCCTATATAAATAAGGAAGCAGTCTTTGAATTATGGATGTAAGGGGTTAGTTGACTCACCGATAAGCAGAAGCTTATTGGTTAGCACTATTTATTAGTTGCATTCCCCTCCTCCCCCTCTGTATTATAAAGAGCAGGGAACTGGTGTGCAAAGTCACTGGGGCAGTTCCTGGTCCCTGGGTCCATCAGACAGCTTAAACCACCTCCCCTTCCCCTGCTGCAGCTCTGCATTATAAAGGACAAGGAACTTCCCTGTCCTTTATAATGCAGAGCGGTACCAGGGGAAACGGGGGGGGGGGGGGAGAAATGGTGAGGAATGACCTGCGAGACCAGGGACTGCCCCAGCAACTTTGCACACGGCTTCCCTGTTCTTTATATCAAAAAGAACTTTCATATAAAAAGATAGAATGCAAGTGTGTATATTCATGAGCAAGGATTGGCAACAGAAAGTCCAGAGGAATTTGGCAGCAGAAGAGGATCGAAACTAGTCCTCTCTCATGGGATTTCAGAGCATTTCAAATAGGGAAAGAACCTGTGACAGTTTTAAGTGAAAATTATGTCAGGAGCTATCATGAAGGCTCTTCAGCAGCCCAGAAGATTAAAACCATCAAGAATGACTTGCATCATCTACTCACTCTGGCTATTGGTTTGCTGCCCGTTAGCTGGAATAGATGGCTGTTGATGCTGATGCTGTTTTCTTGGAGCATGGTTCTGCTTCTCCATGTTAAAGCCTTTGTTGCCTTGCATTTTTCCCAACCTGAGAGCAAACACATCATCAGTTATACATCCCTGAAGTAAACAACTGCAACTTCCAACACCCACAATGCCACAACTACTTTCTTGCAATTAGCAAAACAGAAGCATTTCTAATCTCTGCAATCCCAAACACCTGGGATAAACAGACAATAGGAGGGAAAATGCAATTTGAACATAGGATATCTGATTTAAAGTAACCTCTAGTCAATGATATGTCCAGCTAGTGTGCTCTGACGTACCAGCCACACTGATACTACAAAACCAGGAAAAAGATCCTTCAAGGGAAAAGTCAACTTAAAATCTAGTTGGCTTTCAGTCCTGCATCTGACTCCTAATGCCAAACTTTGTAATTAATATTTTTTCTATTTTTTTAAATTATTTCTCGTGTGGCTATGTGAAAGAACCACAAACACAGGTGAAAGTGCAACACTGAATACAATATAAACCATTCAAATGCACAAAGAAAACTGAAAAGGCATTTAATTTTAATAAGATGCATCCCTTATAACAGTAGCAAGTAAAAGAATTCAAACAAGTTAACTATGTCCCTTTTTTAAATACATCAGAAGCAAAAGTCATGCTGAACAACTAGAGGGACCACTGAACAACTGGCTAAAGGAGTACTTAAGGATGATAAGGCCATTGTGGAGGAACACGTGAATTCTTTGCATCAGTCTTCATAGCTAAGAACATGAGGGAGATTCCCAAACTCAAGTCATTCTTTTTAGGTGACAAAATTGTGGAGCTGTACCAGACTGAGGTGTCATTAAGAACCCACTGGGGGGGGGGGGGGGGGGAGGGGCAATGTTGCACAGTAATAAGTCACCAGGTCCAGATGATATTCACTGAAGTGTTCTGAAAGAATTGAAATTGAAATTGCAGAACTGATAACTGTGGTATGTAACCTATTTAAACCAGCTTCTGTACCAATTTATAAAAAGGGCACCAAAGGCAATCCCAGCAATTGCAGGCCGTCAGACACATAGATGGAAGTGATTTGTTGGCAAAAAGACAACAGATTTTGGAAAGGGAAATCGTACCTCACCAATCTACTAGAATTCTGAATAGTGCTAGAAATGTAGCCGTGTTAATCTGGTGTAGCTGAAACAAAAACAGGACTATGTAGCACTTTAAAGACTAACAAGATGGCTTAATAGGTGATGAGCTTTCGTGGGCCAGACCCACTTCCTCAGATCAAATAGTGGAAGAAAATTGTCACAACCATATATACCAAAGGATACAATTAAAAAAATGAACACATATGAAGAGGACGAATCAAATTTCAGAACAGAAGGGGGATGGGGGGGAGGTAAATGTCTGTGAGCTTCCCCTTTAATATCATTAGCTCACAGACATTTACCTCCCCCCCAATCCCCCTTCTGTTCTGAAATTTGATTTGTCCTTTTCATGTGTGTTCATTTTTTTAATTGTGTCCTTTGGTATATATGGTTGTGACAATTTTCTTCCACTATTTGATCTGAGGAAGTGGGTCTGGCCCACGAAAGCTCATCACCTATTAAACCATCTTGTTAGTCTTTAAAGTGCTACATGGTCCTGTTTTTTGTCTAGAATTCTGAGGCAGTCAACAAGCACATGGACAATGGTGATGTAAATAACAGAGTACTTGGAAGAAAGTTTTTAAAAAGGACCCTTACCAAAAGCTCTTAAGCACTCAATCTGCAGCAGCAGTCAAAAAAGCAAACAATCATAAAAAAGGGATAGAGAATATTGTATTGCCTCTGTATAAATCCATGGTACACCCACATCTTGAATACTGCATACAGATGTAGTCACCTCATCTCAAAAAAGATATATTGGCATTGGAAAACATTCAGAAAGGGCAACAAAAATGATTAGAAGTTTGGAACAGGTGCCATATGAAAAGAGATTAAAAAGACAGGGATTTTTCAGCATAGAAAAAAGGAGACTAAGGCGGGGGATATGATAGAGGCCTATAAAACATGACAGGCATGGAGAAAATGAATAAGGAAAAGTTATTTACTTGTTGCCATAATATAGAAACTAGGGATCACCAAATGAAATTAACAGGCAGCAGGTTTAAAACAAACAAAAGGAAATTTTTCTTCATGCAGCACACAGTCAACCTGCGGAACTCCTTGCCAGAGGATGTTGTGAAGACCAGGACTAACAGGATCCAAAAAAGAACTAGATAAATTAATGGAGGTTAGGTGCATCAATTACTATTAGCAAGGATAGGTAAGATTGATGTCCCTAGCTTCTGTTTGTAAGAGGCTGAAAATGGATGACAGGAGAGGGATCACTTGATGATTACCTGTTCTGTTCACTCCCTCTGGGGCATCGGCCACTGTTGTAAGGCAGGATACTGGGCTATATGGGCTTTGGTATGATCCAGCATGACTGTTCTTATGTTCTTAAGTAAAGTAAGTGGTCATGGGACAACAGGAAAGGTCCTTGGACCAATAACTGGTTAAAAGACAGGAAATAAACTAAAGGAATAAATGGTCATTTTTCAGAATGGAGAGAGGTAACTAGTGGTGTTCCCAAGGGGTCTATGCTGGGACTGGTACTACTCAATATACTCAAATGATTTAGAAAAAGGGTTAAACAGTGAGGTGGCCACATTTGCAGACAATATAAAACTACTCCAGATAGTTAAGTCCAAAGCAGACTACAAATAATTTCAAAGCAGACTGCAAAGAGATTTCACATAGCTGGGCAACAAAATGGAAGATGAAATTCGTCTTTGATAAATGCATAGGAATGCACATTAGCAGTTATCACTCAAAGAGATATTGGAGCCATTGTAGATGGTTCTCTGAAAATACCTACTCAAAGTACAGCGGTCAAAAAAGCACACAGAGTATTTGGAATCGTTAAGAAAGAGATAAGACAAAAAATATCATATTGCCTCTATATAAATCCAAGATACACCCACATCTTGAATACTGCCTACAGATGTGATCATACCATCTCAGAAAAATATACTGGAATTGGAAAAAATTTGAAAAGGGCAACACAAATAATTAGGGATATGGAACAGCTTCCATATGAGGGAAAATTACTTAGAACTGGGACTTTTCAACTTGGATTAGAGACAACTAAGGGGGGATAGAACATACAAATGGAGAAAGTAAATAAAGAAGTGGAATTTACTCCTCATAACATAAGAGCAAGGGCCACCAAATGGAGCTGTTAGGCAGCAGGTTTAAAAACAAAGGGAAATATTTCTTCACTCAACAGAGCATCGATCTCTGGTTCTCTTTGCAGGGGAGGTCAGAGTCACAACTATAAAATGTCCCGGAGATTAGTTCCACGGATGCTACTGGCCTGGGCGGGCACAGACCGCGTCCGAGGCTGGATACTCGCCCCCTGCTCTGTCCCTCCCCCCGGACACCCGGCAGCGGCCGTTCGGCCTCGCTCAGGCAGGTCTGGGCTCACGGCGGGGGCCTGGCGGTGTCCGCGCGGCGCTGTGCGCTCTGCTCAGCGCGCCGCGCCACGGCCCATGGGCGCTGCAGGGCCCAGCGGCCGCCACGGGGCCCGCGCAAACGGCGCCTCGGCCAGGCCGCGCGCTGCGCCCCGAACCGGAACTAGAAGCCGGCGGCCGTTGGCGGCCCGCGCCAGGCCGAGCGGCGCGGCCCGCGGGTCCCGGGTCGCCCCCGGGCGGGACTCCCGCTGGGGCGGCCGCACGCACCGCGCAGGGCCGCGGGCCGGCGAGGCGGGTGGGGGGGGGGCCGGGCCGCGCCGCTGAGCCAGGCCGCGCCGCGCGCAGCCGAGGCCTCCCGCCGCCCGAGCCGGCCCCGCCCGCACCCACTGAGCCCTGGCGGAGCCCGGGGGCCGCTCCCGGGCCGCCGCCCGCAGCCGCCTCACCTGTCCCCGGCTCTCGCGCCCACCACAGACCGGGGGCCTCGCGGCCTCCTCGCCTTCCAGCAGCCTAGGAAAAAAGAGCGCGCGCGGCCGGAAATCGGACAGCCGAACCAGCTCCCCAAGGCCCGCCCCTAGCGCTCGCCGATTGGCCACCGTCCTGCTCTCACTCGCCGTTCAGTGGCTCCTGCACGTGCTGATCACTGAAAGCCTAGAGCGGGACAGGGCAGACGGCAAACTCGCGTCTCCAATCGGCGCTTATTGGCTGAGCGGGCCTCGCGGCCCGCCAAACTAGCCGCCAATCATCCCATCAGGCACCAAGTTTAGTTGAGAGGCTAGCGACGGACAAAGGAACGAACAAGCGAACCCCTCAGCGTGCGCATGCGCATTGAAGGGGGGAGTCTACGCAAGCGCGGAGCGGGGTGGCGATACTTAAAGAGGCGAGGCCCTCCCGCTGGGCGCGGCCAGGCAGCCACGCGGTGACCGGTCAGGCCGGGGGGGTTAGCCCGCAGACAGAGGGGCCTCCAGTGCTGACACCTCCCAACCCACAAACAGCCCCGCGCCGTGCACCCAGAGCGGCCCCCATCGCCTGGCCGTGCCACGCCGTGCCACGCCGTGCACCCAGAGCCAATCCCATCGCCTGGCCGTGCCACGCCGTGCACCCAGAGCCGCTCCCATCGCCTGGCCGTGCCACGCCGTGCACCCAGAGCCAATCCCATCGCCTGGCCGTGCCACGCCGTGCAACCAGAGCCAATCCCATCGCCTGGCCGTGCCACGCCGTGCACCCAGAGCCAATCCCATCGCCTGGCCGTGCCACGCCGTGCAACCAGAGCCAATCCCATCGCCTGGCCGTGCCACGCCGTGCACCCAGACCCGCTCCCATCGCCTGGCCGTGCCACGCCGTGCACCCAGAGCGGCCCCCATCGCCTGGCCGTGCCACGCCGTGCAACCAGAGCCAATCCCATCGCCTGGCCGTGCCACGCCGTGCAACCAGACCCGCCCCCATCGCCTGGCCGTGCCACGCCGTGCAACCAGAGCGGCCCCCATCGCCTGGCCGTGCCACGCCGTGCAACCAGACCCGCCCCCATCGCCTGGCCGTGCCACGCCGTGCACCCAGAGCGGCCCCCATCGCCTGGCCGTGCCACGCCGTGCACCCAGAGCCGCTCCCATCGCCTGGCCGTGCCACGCCGTGCAACCAGAGCCAATCCCATCGCCTGGCCGTGCCACGCCGTGCAACCAGAGCCAATCCCATCGCCTGGCCGTGCCACGCCGTGCACCCAGACCCGCTCCCATCGCCTGGCCGTGCCACGCCGTGCACCCAGAGCGGCCCCCATCGCCTGGCCGTGCCACGCCGTGCCACGCCGTGCAACCAGAGCCAATCCCATCGCCTGGCCGTGCCACGCCGTGCAACCAGACCCGCCCCCATCGCCTGGCCGTGCCACGCCGTGCAACCAGAGCGGCCCCCATCGCCTGGCCGTGCCACGCCGTGCAACCAGACCCGCCCCCATCGCCTGGCCGTGCCACGCCGTGCACCCAGAGCGGCCCCCATCGCCTGGCCGTGCCACGCCGTGCAACCAGACCCGCCCCCATCGCCTGGCCGTGCCACGCCGTGCACCCAGAGCGGCCCCCATCGCCTGGCCGTGCCACGCCGTGCAACCAGACCCGCCCCCATCGCCTGGCCGTGCCACGCCGTGCACCCAGAGCGGCCCCCATCGCCTGGCCGTGCCACGCCGTGCACCCAGACCCGCTCCCATCGCCTGGCCGTGCCACGCCGTGCACCCAGAGCGGCCCCCATCGCCTGGCCGTGCCACGCCGTGCACCCAGAGCCAATCCCATCGCCTGGCCGTGCCACGCCGTGCACCCAGAGCCAATCCCATCGCCTGGCCGTGCCACGCCGTGCACCCAGAGCCAATCCCATCGCCTGGCCGTGCCACGCCGTGCACCCAGAGCGGCCCCCATCGCCTGGCCGTGCCACGCCGTGCACCCAGACCCGCTCCCATCGCCTGGCCGTGCCACGCCGTGCACCCAGACCCGCTCCCATCGCCTGGCCGTGCCACGCCGTGCACCCAGACCCGCTCCCATCGCCTGGCCGTGCCACGCCGTGCACCCAGAGCAGCCCCCATCGCCTGGCCGTGCCACGCCGTGCACCCAGAGCGGCCCCCATCGCCTGGCCGTGCCACGCCGTGCACCCAGACCCGCTCCCATCGCCTGGCCGTGCCACGCCGTGCACCCAGAGCGGCCCCCATCGCCTGGCCGTGCCACGCCGTGCACCCAGACCCGCTCCCATCGCCTGGCCGTGCCACGCCGTGCACCCAGAGCGGCCCCCATCGCCTGGCCGTGCCACGCCGTGCACCCAGAGCGGCCCCCATCGCCTGGCCGTGCCACGCCGTGCACCCAGAGCCGCTCCCATCGCCTGGCCGTGCCACGCCGTGCAACCAGAGCCAATCCCATCGCCTGGCCGTGCCACGCCGTGCAACCAGAGCCAATCCCATCGCCTGGCCGTGCCACGCCGTGCACCCAGACCCGCTCCCATCGCCTGGCCGTGCCACGCCGTGCACCCAGAGCGGCCCCCATCGCCTGGCCGTGCCACGCCGTGCAACCAGAGCCAATCCCATCGCCTGGCCGTGCCACGCCGTGCAACCAGACCCGCCCCCATCGCCTGGCCGTGCCACGCCGTGCAACCAGAGCGGCCCCCATCGCCTGGCCGTGCCACGCCGTGCAACCAGACCCGCCCCCATCGCCTGGCCGTGCCACGCCGTGCACCCAGAGCGGCCCCCATCGCCTGGCCGTGCCACGCCGTGCACCCAGAGCCGCTCCCATCGCCTGGCCGTGCCACGCCGTGCAACCAGAGCCAATCCCATCGCCTGGCCGTGCCACGCCGTGCAACCAGAGCCAATCCCATCGCCTGGCCGTGCCACGCCGTGCACCCAGACCCGCTCCCATCGCCTGGCCGTGCCACGCCGTGCACCCAGAGCGGCCCCCATCGCCTGGCCGTGCCACGCCGTGCCACGCCGTGCAACCAGAGCCAATCCCATCGCCTGGCCGTGCCACGCCGTGCAACCAGACCCGCCCCCATCGCCTGGCCGTGCCACGCCGTGCAACCAGAGCGGCCCCCATCGCCTGGCCGTGCCACGCCGTGCAACCAGACCCGCCCCCATCGCCTGGCCGTGCCACGCCGTGCACCCAGAGCGGCCCCCATCGCCTGGCCGTGCCACGCCGTGCAACCAGACCCGCCCCCATCGCCTGGCCGTGCCACGCCGTGCACCCAGAGCGGCCCCCATCGCCTGGCCGTGCCACGCCGTGCAACCAGACCCGCCCCCATCGCCTGGCCGTGCCACGCCGTGCACCCAGAGCGGCCCCCATCGCCTGGCCGTGCCACGCCGTGCACCCAGAGCAGCCCCCATCGCCTGGCCGTGCCACGCCGTGCACCCAGAGCGGCCCCCATCGCCTGGCCGTGCCACGCCGTGCACCCAGAGCGGCCCCCATCGCCTGGCCGTGCCACGCCGTGCAACCAGAGCGGCCCCCATCGCCTGGCCGTGCCACGCCGTGCACCCAGAGCGGCCCCCATCGCCTGGCCGTGCCACGCCGTGCACCCAGAGCGGCCCCCATCGCCTGGCCGTGCCACGCCGTGCACCCAGAGCGGCCCCCATCGCCTGGCCGTGCCACGCCGTGCAACCAGAGCGGCCCCCATCGCCTCGCCGTGCCACGCCGTGCACCCAGAGCGGCCCCCATCGCCTTGCCGTGCCACGCCGTGCAACCAGAGCCGCTCCCATCGCCTGGCCGTGCCGCGCCGTGCAACCAGAGCAGCTCCCATCGCCTGGCCGTGCTGCGCCGTGCAACCAGACCCGCTCCCATCGCCTGGCAGTGCCACGCCGTGCACCCAGAGCGGCCCCCATCGCCTGGCCGTGCCACGCCGTGCAACCAGACCCGCTCCCATCGCCTGGCCGTGCCACGCCGTGCCACGCTGTGCAACCAGACCCGCTCCCATCGCCTGGCCGTGCCACGCCGTGCAACCAGACCCGCTCCCATCGCCTGGCCGTGCCACGCCGTGCCACGCCGTGCAACCAGACCCGCTCCCATCGCCTGGCCGTGCCACGCCGTGCAACCAGACCCGCTCCCATCGCCTGGCCGTGCCACGCCGTGCAACCAGACCCGCTCCCATCGCCTGGCCGTGCCACGCCGTGCAACCAGACCCGCTCCCATCGCCTGGCCGTGCCACGCCGTGCAACCAGACCCGCTCCCATCGCCTGGCCGTGCCACGCCGTGCAACCAGACCCGCTCCCATCGCCTGGCCGTGCCACGCCGTGCAACCAGACCCGCTCCCATCGCCTGGCCGTGCCACGCCGTGCAAGCAGAGCCGCTCCCATCGCCTGGCCGTGCCACGCCGTGCACCCAGAGCCGCTCCCATCGCCTGGCCGTGCCACGCCGTGCACCCAGACCCGCTCCCATCGCCTGGCCGTGCCACGCCGTGCACCCAGAGCGGCCCCCATCGCCTGGCCGTGCCACGCCGTGCACCCAGAGCGGCCCCCTTCGCCTGGCCGTGCCACGCCGTGCACCCAGAGCGGCCCCCATCGCCTGGCCTTGCCACGCCGTGCACCCAGAGCGGCCCCCATCGCCTGGCCGTGCCACGCCGTGCACCCAGAGCGGCCCCCATCGCCTGGCCGTGCCACGCCGTGCACCCAGAGCGGCCCCCATCGCCTGGCCGTGCCACGCCATGCAACCAGAGCCAATCCCATCGCCTGGCCGTGCCGCGCCGTGCAACCAGAGCCTTCCCCATCGCCTGGCCGTGCCACGCCGTGCCACGCCGTGCAACCAGAGCCGCCCCCATCGCCTGGCCGTGCCACGCCGTGCACCCAGAGCGGCCCCCATCGCCTGGCCGTGCCACGCCGTGCAACCAGAGCGGCCCCCATCGCCTGGCCGTGCCACGCCGTGCACCCAGAGCAGCCCCCATCGCCTGGCCGTGCCACGCCGTGCACCCAGACCGGCCCCCATCGCCTGGCCGTGCCACGCCGTGCACCCAGAGCGGCCCCCATCGCCTGGCCGTGCCACGCCGTGCACCCAGAGCAGCCCCCATCGCCTGGCTGTGCCACGCCGTGCCACGCCGTGCAACCAGAGCCAATCCCATCGCCTGGCCGTGCCGCGCCGTGCAACCAGAGCCTCCCCCATCGCCTGGCCGTGCCACGCCGTGCACCCAGAGCGGCCCCCATCGCCTGGCCGTGCCACGCCGTGCCACGCCGTGCAACCAGACCCGCTCCCATCTCCTGGCCGTGCCACGCCGTGCAACCAGACCCGCTCCCATCGCCTGGCCGTGCCACGCCGTGCAACCAGACCCGCTCCCATCGCCTGGCCATGCCACGCCGTGCAACCAGAGCCAATCCCATCGCCTGGCCGTGCCACGCCGTGCAACCAGAGCCAATCCCATTGCCTGGCCGTGCCACGCCGTGCAACCAGAGCCAATCCCATCGCCTGGCCGTGCCGCGCCGTGCCACGCCGTGCAACCAGAGCCAATCCCATCGCCTGGCCGTGCCGCGCCGTGCCACCGACCCGCTCCCATCGCCTGGCCATGCCACGCCGTGCAACCAGAGCCGCTCCCATCGCCTGGCCGTGCCGCGCCGTGCCACCGACCCGCTCCCATCGCCTGGCCGTGCCACGCCGTGCAACCAGACCCGCTCCCATTGCCTGGCCGTGCCACGCCGTGCAACCAGACCCACTCCCATCGCCTGGCCGTGCCACGCCGTGCAACCAGAGCCGCTCCCATCGCCTGGCCGTGCCACGCCGTGCAACCAGAGCCGCTCCCATCGCCTGGCCGTGCCACGCCATGCAACCAGAGCCGCTCCCATCGCCTGGCCGTGCCACGCCGTGCACCCAGAGCCGCCCCCATCGCCTGGCCGTGCCACGCCGTGCCACGCCGTGCAACCAGAGCCGCTCCCATCGCCTGGCCGTGCCACGCCGTGCACACAGAGCCGCCCCCATCGCCTGGCCGTGCCACGCCGTGCCACGCCGTGCAACCAGAGCCGCTCCCATCGCCTGGCCGTGCCACGCCGTGCAACCAGAGCCGCTCCCATCGCCTGGCCGTGCCACGCTGTGCAACCAGAGCCGCTCCCATCGCCTGGCCGTGCCACGCCGTGCAACCAGAGCCGCTCCCATCGCCTGGCCGTGCCACGCCGTGCAACCAGAGCCGCTCCCATCGCCTGGCCGTGCCACGCCGTGCAACCAGAGCCGCTCCCATCGCCTGGCCGTGCCACGCCGTGCACCCAGAGCCGCCCCCATCGCCTGGCCGTGCCACGCCGTGCCACGCCGTGCAACCAGAGCCGCTCCCATCGCCTGGCCGTGCCACGCCGTGCAACCAGAGCCGCTCCCATCGCCTGGCCGTGCCACGCCGTGCAACCAGAGCCGCTCCCATCGCCTGGCCGTGCCACGCCGTGCAACCAGAGCCGCTCCCATCGCCTGGCCGTGCCACGCCGTGCAACCAGAGCCGCTCCCATCGCCTGGCCGTGCCACGCCGTGCAACCAGAGCCGCTCCCATCGCCTGGCCGTGCCACGCCGTGCAACCAGAGCCGCTCCCATCGCCTGGCCGTGCCACGCCGTGCAACCAGAGCCGCTCCCATCGCCTGGCCGTGCCGCGCCGTGCAACCGGAGCCGCTCCCATCGCCTGGCCGTGCCGCGCCGTGCAACCGGAGCCGCTCCCATCGCCTGTCCGTGCCGCGCCGTGCAACCGGAGCCGCTCCCATCGCCTGTCCGTGCCGCGCCGTGCAACCGGAGCCGCTCCCATCGCCTGGCCGTGCCGCGCCGTGCAACCGGAGCCGCTCCCATCGCCTGGCCGTGCCGCGCCGTGCAACCGGAGCCGCTCCCATCACCTGGCTGTGCCGTGCCATCCAGGGTAACCAGAGCCACTCCCGTCACCTGCCCGTGCCTTGCCATGCCGTGCAACCAGAGCCACTCCCATCACCTGGTTGTGCTGCGCCGTGCCATGCAATCAGAGCCACTCCTATCACGTGGCCGTGCCGTGCCATACCACACCAGGCAACCAGGCCCGCTCCCAACACTTGGGCATTCATGCCGGGCCACCAGGGCTGCTCCCAACACCTGGTTGATTGTGCCATGCCGTGCCAGGCCAACTGGGGCCACTCCCAACACCTGGGCGTGCGCACTGTGCTGCGCTGGGCCAACCGGGTAATCTCCCAACGCCTGGGCGTGCCTGCCGGGCCAACCAGGTCAGGGGCCAATCCCAACACCTGATCGTGTGCACCAGTCCAAGTGGGGCTGCTCCCAACATCTGGGCGTGCGTACCGTGCCACGCTGGGCTATCCGGGACCGCTCCCAACACCTGGGTGTGTGTGCCGAGCCAACCGGGGCCACTCCCAACACCTGGGCGTGGGTGCCATGCCGCACCGGGACTACCTGGTACGCTCCCAACACCTGGGTGTGTGTGCTGAGCCAACCGGGGCCACTCCCAACACCTGGGCGTGGGTGCCATGCCGCACCGGGACTATCTGGTACGCTCCCAACACCTGGGTGGGCATGCGTGCCATGCCATGCCAGGCCAACCGGGGCTGCTCTCAACACCTGGGCATGCGAGTAACCAGTGTAGCGGCCACTCCCAACATCTGGGTGTGCGCACCGTGCCACGCTGGGCTATCCGGGACCGCTCCCAACACCTGGGTGTGTGTGCCGAGCCAACCAGGGCCACTCCCAACACCTGGGCGTGGGTGCCATGCCGCACCGGGACTATCTGGTACGCTCCCAACACCTGGGTGGGCATGCGTGCCATGCCATGCCAGGCCAACCGGGGCTGCTCTCAACACCTGGGCATGCGAGTAACCAGTGTAGCGGCCACTCCCAACATATGGGTGTGCGCACCGTGCTGCACTGGGCTAACTGGGTACGCTCATGCCACCTGGCTGAGTGCGCTGGGCTGCGCCGTACAAGCAGGGCCGCTCCCAACACTTGGGCGTGTGCACCGTGCCATGCCGGGCCAACCGGGGCCACTCCCAACACCTGGGTGTGCGTGCCATGCTGCGCTAGGCTAACCAGGTATGCTCCCAACACCTGGGTGTGGATGCTGGGCTGTGCCGGGTCAACCAGAGCTGCTCCCAACACCTAGGCATGCGTGGCATGCCGCACCGGGCCAACCGGGTACTCAACCAACACCTGAGCATGCATGCTGTGCTGCGCTGAGCCAATCGGAGCCGCTCCCAACACCTGGGCATGCACGGCGTACCGTTCCAGGCTAACCCAGCTAGGGGCCAATGTCAACACTTGGGCATGCGCTGTGCCAGGCTAACCGGACCGGGAGCCCCTCCCAACACCTGGGCATGTGCTTAATCGGGGCAGAGGCCAATGCCAACACCTGGGTATGCACGCCCTGCTGTGAACATAAGAACATGAGAATGGCCGTACTGGGTCAGACCAAAGGTCTGTTGACAGTGGCCAGCACCAGGTGCCCCAGAGGGGGTGGACCAAAGACAATGATCAAGCGATCTGTCTCCTGCCATCCCTCTCCAGCCTCTGACAAACAGAGGCCAGGGACACCATTTTATCCCCTGGCTAATAGCCTTTTATGGACCTAACCTCCATGACATCTAGCTTCTCTCTAAACTCTGTTATAGTCCTAGTCTTCACAGCCTCCTCTGGCAAGGAGTTCCACAGGTTGACTACACGCTGTGTGAAGAAGAACTTTCTTTTATTAGTTTTAAACCTGCTACCCATTAACTTCATTTGGTGTCCTCTAGTTCTTCCATTATGGGAACTAATAAATAACTTTTCTTTATTCACCCTCTCCACACCACTCATGATTTTATAGACCTCTATCATATCCCCCCTCAGTCTCCTGTTTTCTAAACTGAAAAGCCCCAGTCGCTTTAACCTCTCTTCATGTGGGACCCGTTCCAAACCCCTAATCATTTTAGTTGCCCTTTTCTGAACCCTTTCCAAGGCCAAAATATCTTTTTTGAGGTGAGGAGACCACATCTGTACACAGTATTCAAGATGTGGGCGTACCATAGTTTTATACAGGGGCAGTAAGACATTCTGTGTCTTATTTTCTAACCCTTTCTTAATAATTCCTAGCATCCTATTTGCCTTTTTGACCGCCGCTGCACACTGTGTGGAAGTTTTCAGAGAACTATACACGATTACTCAAAGATCTCTTTCCTGATTTGTCATAGCCAAATTAGCCCCCATCATACTGTACGTATAGTTGGGGTTATTTTTTCCAACGTTCATTACTTTACACTTGTCCACATTAAATTTCATTTGCCATTTTGTTGCCCAATCACTCAGTTTGGTGAGATCTTTTTGAAGTCCTCCTCAGTCTGCTTCAGTCTTGACTATCAACAGTTTAGTATCATCTGCAAACTTTACCACCTCGCTGCTTACCCCTTCCTCCAGATCATTTATGAATAAGTTGAACAGGATTGGTCCCAGGACTGACCCTTGGGGGACCCCACTAGTTACCCCTCTCCATTCTGAAAATTTACCATTTATTCCTACCCTTTGTTTTTTATCTTTTAACCAGTTCTCAATCCATGAAAGGACCTTCCTTCTTATCCCATGACAATGTAATTTACACAAGAGCCTTTGGTAAGGGACCTTGTCAAAGCTTTCTAAAAATCTAAGTATACTATATCTACCAGATCCCCCTTGTCTGCATGCTTGTTAACCCCTTCAAAGAACTCTAATAGATTAGTAAAACATGATTTCCCTTCACAGACACCATTTTGACTTTTGTCCAACAAATTATGTTCTTCTATGTGCCTGACAATTTTATTCTTTACTATTGTTTCGACTAATTTGCCCGGTACTGAAGTTAGACTTACCGGTCTGTAATTGCCAGGATCGCCTCTAGAGCCCTTTTTAAATATTGGTGTCACGTTGGCTACCTTCCAGTCATTAGGTATGGAAGCTGACTTAAAGGATAGGTTACAAACCACAGATAATAATTCAGCAATTTCCCATTTGAGTTCTTTTAGAACCCTTGGGTCAATGCCATCTGGTCCCGGAGATTTGTTAACAAAGTTTTTCTATTTGTTCCAAAACCTCCTCTAATGACACTTCAATCCGGGACAACTCCTCAGATTCATCACCCACAAAGGACGGTGCAGATTTGGGAATCTCCCTAATGTCCTCAGCCGTGAAGACTGAAGCAGAGAAACCATTTAGCTTCTCTGCAAAGGCTTTATCGCCCTTGGTTACTCCTTTTGAATCTTGATTGTCCAGGGCAGTGTTTCCCAATTGGTGCTCCGTGGAACCCCAGAGTTCCGCAAAGTGAAAGTAAGGGTTCCGCGAGAACGTGGCATTGCCCCGCCCCCTCTTAAAGAGACAGTATTTTGCAGGTTTTTTTGCTCAACCAATTCTGGCGGGGCTTGCTTTTTTTTTTTGCTTGCCAAATTTTACTCTGGGAACCCTAGGGGTTCCTTGAAATTATTTTAAGCTGAAAAGGGTTCCATGGCCAAATAAAATCAGGAAACACTGGTCTAGGGGACCCACTAGACGGGCTAGCTGGGCCAGGAGCCAATCTAAACACCTGTGTATACATGCTGTCCCAGGCTAACCAGGGCAAGGGCCACTGCAAACAC
Organism: Pelodiscus sinensis; assembly: GCF_049634645.1. Lineage (NCBI taxonomy): Eukaryota > Metazoa > Chordata > Testudines > Trionychidae > Pelodiscus > Pelodiscus sinensis. Next base: position 673,218 of record NW_027466001.1, read on the forward strand.
CTGGGATTGCACACCGTGCTGGGCTAGCGCACCCTGCTGGGCTAACCCGGCCAGGGGCCACTCCTTACACCTGGGCTTGCACACTGCACTGTGCTGGGCTACTCAGGGCAGGGGATGCTCCCAACACCTGGGATTGTGCAGTGTGCTGGGCTAAGCAGCTCAGGGGCTGCTCCCAACAGCTGGGTGTGCGCGCTGTGCCACACTGGGCTAACCAGGGCAGGGGCTGCTCCAAAGACCTGGGCGTGCGCCCCGTACCAGGCTAACCAAGACAGGGGACACAGGACTGGGGATACTCCAAACATCTGGGCATGTGCGCTGCGCCGGGCTAACTGGGGCAGCGGACACTCCAGACACCTGCCGCTTTTCACATAGATCCTTGTGGCACCTTCGGCCGCTCCAGTTTTTCGGTTACATCCGAGTTTTCATCTGTGTGACTAGAATAGCGTCTGTGATTAGCAATTCTATGCTATGAAACGCAGTTTACAGTCTTTGCATAGTTTAGAGGCTGTGAAAGTGTTATGCTTATAAGAAGCACACGGGATCTTTTTCTGGGGAAAAGGCAATACACCGTGTTTATTGAGAATACAGTAGAGAAGCAGTTAGCATATGCTTTATAAAGACACACAGAGAGAGGGAGACAGGTCCTGCAGATGGTGCATAATTACCAGTCCATGGTGGCTAAGTCAGCAGACTCGGCCGCCGCCTAAGGCGCCGATGCCCGATGATGACATCATGGGGCGCCCACCAATGACCTCAGTCCATTGATGGCCCTGCAGGCGGGGGCGCCAATCGCACATTCCACCTGGGGTGCCAGCTGCTGCAGCCGGCCTCGGGCCGCTCCTGTAAGTCAGTCTTACTGGCCAGGCCAGGCTGACTGCACAAGGAGTCAGGGTTCCTCTGAGACTCCTCTGGGGCTTGGCTTGCAGGATGAACCCAGAGTCCCATGGCAAGAGCTTCCCTTCTTATCCATGTCATTTCCCCTTGGAGTCTGTGGGTTTTGCAGTGTCGTGCTGCCCTCATCCACCATAGGAGATGTTAATCCGTGTTCTCCAGAGTTATCCTTTGATGGTGATTGTCAGGGTTCCCTTGGTTATTTCTCACTCTTGGGAGGGTCTCTGCCTGTCTCCAGGATTCCTCAATGCTGCTAATTCAATTCAGTCTCAAGACACAATGCATGTTTCCTTGTTATGTTCAAAGTTTCCACTTCTTCTTGATCACCTGGGCATCAGTGATGGCTTTCACTCACAAACATCCTCCACTCACACCAAACAACTGCATAGAGTTTTAGACAAGATCAATAGTTTAGGACTTACAGTAATATTATCTAATCATGAGAGACACAGAAAGAAATAGAAACTACAGAACTTATACACAGGTCTTTATATATGAAGTCATTATGCATCATACTTATAGTCTTTAACCAATACTAAAATATACATTTTTGCTACAAAAGTCACAATTAATTCTGTTTCTATAAAGTGATTTTTGCTTCGTCTGAGGGTGAGTTAAACATCTATTTTAACGGTTAATCTCAGCATAGGGGATTTTTGTATCCCTGTTTCTTCTTATGTGTCTTTATATATAATAACCAGGGCTCGCTGAACTGCGGCAAGCCCTGCATGCCAGCCGTGCTGTCTGGCAATTTGCGCATGCGCAGATCGTCCAAACCCGGCTCTACCGGGTTGCAATCTACTCACCACGGGCATTATTTGTTGAGCCCTGATAATAACGACATCTGGCTCATTGGTAAGCTACATCTTCATCCAGTTTTAGATTCACCTTTACAGGCTTTTTTTGTGATGATAAACTTTTAATTCTAGTTGCTGAATAAATTTTTAAATCTAATCTGGCAATTGCCCCATGTTTGTATTCACAATAATGCATCAGTTATAAGAGGAATTTAATAATGGGAACATGTTAGCAGATGAAATTTCAAGACTTAGAAATAAGGCTATAAGGGCCGTAGTAAATAATGCCCACAAACCATTATTATATACTATACATTGTAAAGAACATACAATTAAAACTTTGTATAACCAGTAGCCTTTAGCGAATTAATTCATTGAGTTACTGTGTTTTAAAGAACCCCTCTTTAAAAATGAAGCAAAGATTTGAAAGTGGTGCAAGTAAGAGCAAAAGCAACAGAATGAAGCAGCAGGTAAGAGTTTAAAGCCAACAACATCATTTTGACCATACTGACAGTGACACTTCCAGTTCTGATGATGAAAACTTTGTTCCCCCAAATGACATTTCAATGCCACTGCCTCAAAATGAGGAGGTCATTAATCAAAACACAGAAATGCCAACTGTAGCGAGAGATGCAGAATCTATGCTTGATTTGGAGATTGTGCAGGTGGAAAATGAGGACCTCGGAGATGCTGCGCAATAAGACCAAGAGCTTATGACTAGCACAGGATGCAGTGTAACAACAGTGGCATCAGAACACGGTAGTGGACTTCTTGATAGAACAATGTTGCTCAAATGCAGTGCTTTCTTAAAGTTGGTTGTTTTTCGATTCCAAGGAATACCCTGAAAGATGTTGACAATCATGCTTTTCCCACATGTCTGCTGACAAAAACTCTTCCAAATGGAGAGATCTATACAAGAGATTGGCTCTGCTGGAGCATGGAAAAGCAGGCTCTGTGCTGTGGTGATATTCTGCTTGGAACAGTGCTCTCAGCGCTGCTCCTCACTGTTGGTCTGGTCTTGTCAGGAGGTGGAAGGTATGAGTGATCACTGCCATAGAATCAGTGAACCCTAGAACTGGAAGAGACCTCAAGAGGTCATGGAGTCCAGTCCCCTGCCCTCACGGCAGGACCAAGCACTGATGTCTATCCAATCTGCTCTGACATATCTCTAGTGATGGAGATTCCACAACCTCCCTAGGCAATTTATTCCCGTGTTTAACCACCCTGACAGTTAGTAACTTTTTCCTAATGTCCAACCTAAACCTCCCTTGCTGCAAATTAAGCCCATTGCTTCTTGCCCTATCATCAAAGGCCAAGGAGAACAATTTTTCTTCCTCCTCCTTGTAACACCCTTTCAGATATTTGAAAACTGCTATCACGTCCCTTCTCAGTCTTCTCATTTCTAATCTTAACAAGCCTAATTCTTTCAGTATTCCCTCATCGCTCATGTTTTCTAGGCCTTTAATAATTTTTGTTGCTCTTCTCTGGACCTTCTCCAATTTCTCCACATCTTTCTTGAAATGTGATGCCAGAAATGGACACAATACTCCAGTTGAGGCCTAATCAGCACAGAATAGAGCAGAAAAACGACTTCTCGTGTCTCGCTTACAACACTTCTGTTAATGCATCCCAGAATCATATTTGCTTTTTTTGCAACAGTGTCACACTGTTGACTCATTTTAGCTTGTGGTCCACTGTAATCCCTAGGTCCCTTTCTGCCGGACTCCTTCCTAGACAGTCACTTCCCATTCTGTATGTGGGAAACTGATTGTTCCTTCCTAAGTGGAGCACTTTGCATTTGTCCTTATTAAACTTCATCCTGTTTACCTCAGACCATTTCTCTAAGTTTGTCCAGATCATTTTGAATTATGACCCTATCCTCCAGATTAGTCGCAACCCCTCCCAGCTTGGTATCATCTGCAAACTGAATAAGCGTACTTTCTATGCCATCCTCTAAATCGTTGATGATGATATTGAACAGAACCGGCCCCAAAACAGACCCCTGCAGAACCCTACTTGTTATGCCCTTCCAGCACTATTATGAACAGTTAATAACTACTCTCTGAGAACAATTATCCAGCCAGTTATGTACCCACTTTATAGTACCCCATCTAGGTTGTATTTGCCTAGTTTACTGATAAGGTCATGCAAGACCATGTCAATGATTACTAAAGTGTAGGTATACCTCGTCACCGTTTCTCCCTCATCCACAAGGCGTGAGACCCTGTCCATGTTGCACAGCTCACCAATCCGAGGAGCATTGGCTCTGCCCTCCCTGTAGAAGATATTAATGATATTGGTGCTGGCCCTCTGGGGGAGGTAGAGCCATTTTCTCATCTGCTGCCAAATGGTGCCATCTGCTTTGTTCAGGGGCACTTTGGCCGTGACTGAGCTCCTGAGGATGAAGGAGGTATGGGGGTCAGGAACATGTTGAGTGCGTTTATCTTTTGCCAGGGGTAAGCAGGGAGGAGTTGGTACTGGCCATGTCATGTGGGATCTTGGCTATGGTGTCTGTCAGACAGACTCCTGTAGATGTGCCCAGGTGCTGGCGTATCTGCCTCCCTTCCAGGGAGGCCATAGGCTCACCCTGAGTCTAGAGCAGCAGTTCCCAACCTTTTCCAGAGGGAGACCCATTTTGACAAATCTGGAAGACTTGGTGACCCAAGGCAATTCAAAAAAGGGGCGTGGGGGGGCAGAGCCACCTGGGGAGACGCTTGGCGACCCTTCTGAAATGTAATGGTGACCCATACTTGGGTCACAAACCATAGGTTGGGAAAACCTGATCTAGAACCATGTGGTCCAGACCAGGTCCCTGACACACCGTCACCATGACGGGAGGTGCACTTCTTTGCATTACAGGGGAGGTCTGGCCATCGGACGGCTCAGCTGGTGATGTCAAGCATCTGCCGGAGGCCCTCTGAGCAGTCCGTCACCAGGACCAGGCCATACACCTAGACCAAGATGTCAGTTCTCTTGCCTTTAGGCTGAACCCAGACAGGCCGCTAGAGATGGCTCGGAGGAGCAGTTGCATAGCCAGGTTGAAGACTATGGGGCTGAGGGGGCAGCCCCACTTCATGCTGCAGTGGATGGGAATGGCATCTGTCACTCCACCCATGGAGAAGCTGGTGGTGGTGCAGTCCCGGTAGAGGTCTTGGAGCGACTGGAGAGCGGGTCTCAGCATCCCAGACTCTCTGCGAGTGTCGAAAATGTGGTGGTGGGGAATGGACCAGAAGGCATTGGCCAAGTTAAGCCAGGCTACATCGCACTGCCTCCGAGGTCTCCTGGCTGCCTGGATGGCCAGCTGACGGACAAAGTTGTGTTTGGAGCATCCCTCAGAAGGGCTCCATGTCCTCTGAAGTGTCCCCTCACCTGGCCCAGTCTGTTATCCCGCTATGAGGCAGCTGATGTATAGCTTGTAAATGGTGGAGCAGAGGGAGACGGGCCTCCAGATGCTGACATTGTCTCGTTCACCTTTCTGGTGGACAAGGACCGGCATGGATCTCTTCCAGGAGCCAGGAATGCAGTGGAACCACTTACATCTGCGAGCAGCAGACAGGCAGGGTGGCGCATCTTTAGTAGCTGATCCCGTGTGCTTGTCTTTCTAGGGCCGTTCCTTGGTCTTCGTCAGCCTGGCCATCACCTCCTTCGAGGTGAAAGCTCTGATTCCAGTCAATCCAGGCCCAGCAAGCAGGAGGCTCCCGGGGGTCAGGAGAGGCAGCTCCAAGGCAAAGAGCAGGACATGTGCAGCAGTGCGGGGCAGGGAAGCTGAAATGGCTGGGCCAAACCAGTCAGGATCCCTTGTCAGGGGCTCTAAGATCTACCAGTAGATCTCAATCTCCTGGCTGGTGACCACTGGATTAGAATATTAAATAACGGGGGGCCAGGCTGGCCCCTGCCTGCAATGGGTCCTGTGGGGCAGGAGCTGCTCCAGCCCCTGTGGTTAACTGGAACTGATAAGTATTCCCCATTGCGGGTGATGCTTGCAGTCAGTTAACTTTTCACGTCCCTATAGTATACAGGAATAAAAGCACTTCTGTACTAATCGGCCAGCGTTTCATATTAGGGAGACTGTACTTCTTTAACCAGGCAGATATTTAATGGGGGTGAAAATTATGTATATAGACACACCCAAATTTAACAGTGGCCATCTGTGAGAAACAGATTTCATGGAAAATGTACACAACAGAATAGCGAAGGTCAGAGGAAGGGAAGAAGTGAAGCACAAGACAGCCGTAGTTTAACAAAGGTCTTATGGAAAATACTTAATGGGACCCCAAATGAAGTGCCATTTAATACACATTGGGGAAGCACTTTGCGTGTTTTGTCACCTGACCCTACTTTGCATACTGAGGCTATTGCTCACCCTGTCCTGGCAATTTCAGTATGAGGCATGAACATGAATTTGGGGTGGATGAAAATCCATCGGTTCTGTGCTTCCTAGCAGTGCAAGAGAACTCCTGCTTTCCCAGAACTCTGCCGCCTGGCCAGGCCTATGCTGTAGCAGGAATGACGACTCATCAGGGAGGCAGGAGACTGGCTAACATTTGACACTCCTGCCTAGTAGAAAACTCCAATTCATAGATTTCAAGTAGAGAACTAAGCCCAGGGCAGCCTATACTACAAGGCTGCGTCTAGACTGGCAGGATTTTCCGCAAATGCTTTTAACGGAAAAGTTTTCCATTAAAAGCATTTGCAGAAAAGCGTGTCTAGATTGGCAGGAGGCTTTTCTGCAAAAGCACTTTTTGTGGAAAAGTGTCCGTGCCAATCTAGACGCGCTTTTGCGCAAAAAAGCCCCAAGCGCCATTTTCGCGATCGGGGCTTTTTTGTGCAAAACAGCCCTGTGCTGTCTACACTGGCTCCCTTATGCAAATGATTTGCACAAGAGGGCTTTTGCCCGAACGGGAGCAGCACAGCATTTCCTCTAGAAGCGCTGATTTCAGACAGTAGGAAGTCAGTGTCCTTGCAGAAATTCAAGCGGCCAGTGTAGACAGCTGGCAAGTTTTTCCGCAAAAGCGACTGATTTTGCAGAAAAACTTGCCAGTCTAGACGCAGCCCAAACGTACTGAGGCTCAGCTGCACCCAGGCAGCGTGTCTGGTGAAGATGCTCCAGCCCAGCAGAAGAGAGCTCTCCCAGCAGCGCAATCATTCCGTGTCTGTGGGAGGCGGCAGCTTTGCTGGCGGCAGAGGCTCCCCTAACAATCACACTGCTGACAGACAGGGCTACACCAGTACAACCGCGTCGGTCAGGAGCAGTGTTCCTTTAAGCTGAGCTGCCCAGCTGATTAGCAGAGTGCCCACAATTAGGTTTTTGGTTTCTACTGGGTGCACGTGCCTCGACACCCGTAAAAATGGATCCTGCACATGGGTGGGAAAAATCCGCACATGGTGGAAAAGATTAGAGGGAACGCTGTTCCACAGCCCGAGTGACAGTTATACTGCAGCAAGCATGAAGCATGACCAAGGCTGCCAAGTAATCTTGGTCAGAGCTCCCTCAAGAGAAAACGTGGTTCACACACCTCGTCTGGTGTTTAACAGGCATATGGCATCGCATTAGCGTGTGACCACCTCCTAGTTTGCAACACACATTAGACCTCCTGTGCAGAGGTGAATTATGGTTTTGTGGGGCCCTGGACTGACTCTCCCTACCCCTTCTGCCTGCACACCCCACAGCTTCCCCTCCTGGCACTCCTGCTGGAAGGGGTCAGGGTTTGCCCAGCACTGCCCTCCTGCCAGGCACAGCAGGCATGAGGGCACCCATTTTTCCAGAACCTCTAGACACGGGCCCTGTTGGCCCAGTGGCTAATCCACCACTGCTGGTAAGAGCACTTTGTACTAAATATTATGTTCTAATAGTAGGAGTGTAACAAGAGAAGGAACATTTCCCTTCCTTACATTTTATGTACTTACATTAACAGCCTTTACTGCTACCTCTAAAGAGCCTTCGGAAACTTCAACCTGTCCAGAATGCGGCTGCTCAAGTTTTAAGCAACACTAGTTATACAGAGCACAGTATGCCGGTGCTTCGGCAGCTGCCCTGGCTTCCGGTATGTTTCTGGGCACAATTTAAGGTTTTAGTAATGACCTATGAAGCCTTAAATGAGTTGGGTCCAGGGTATCTGAAGGACTGTCTTCTCCCATATGAACCTGCCCGGGGATTGAGGTCAGCGGGGGAGACTTTGCTTCGTGTTCCCCCACTTGCGAAGATAAGATTAACATCTACGCGGAACAGGGCATTCTCAGCTTTTGCTCCCAGGCTGCGGAATTCTCTTCCTCGGGATAGTCGCATGGTGCCAACGCTAGCGTTGTTTTGGCATGAGGCTAAAGCCACCCATTTTACTCATGCTTTTATTAATATTTGAGGGTATGTCTACACTACCCCGCTAGTTCGAACTAGCGGGGGTAATGTAGTCATCCGCAGTTGCAAATGAAGCCCGGGATTTGAATTTCCCGGGCTTCATTTGCATGAAGCCGGCTGGCGCCATTTTTAAATGCCAGCTAGTTCGGACCCCGTGCCGCGCGGCTACATGCGGCATGGACTAGCTAGTTCGGATTAGGTTTCTTATCCGAACTAGCTGTACGCCTCGTGGAACATACATAGGTCTGCTATCAGGTTGGCAGTGGTGTCCAACAACCACAGGACATACCACACTAATACCAACCCTGGTACCTTCCCTTGCAATAAACCCCGTTGCCAGCTTTGTCCACATTCACTCTGCTGATACCATTATTGGGCCTAACCAAGTGAGTTATAAGATCAAGAACACATATTCCTGCGCACCCAGAAATATAATTTAAGCAATCATGTGCCGAAAGTGTCCGTCTGCTATGTACATTGGACAAACGTCTCAGACACTTCGCCAAAGGATCAATGCCCACAAAACAGACATTAGACAGGATCACAAAGAAAAAACAGTTTCTTACCATTTCAACCAGAAAGGACACAGTCTCAACGACTTAATTACCTGCATCTTGCTCCAGAAGCCTTTTAAATCTGCACTTGAAAGGGAATCCTCTGAACTGTCATTCATGCTAAAATTCGACACTCTACGTGTCGGTCTCAACAAAGACACTAACTATCTTACCCATTACAAAGATAGCTTCCCCAGTTATCACCTCTAATGCCATTAGCTCACAGACATTTACCTCCCCCCCATCCCCCTTCTGTTCTGAAATGTGATTTGTCCTTTTCATGTGTGTTCATTTTTTTAATTGTATCCTTTGGTATATATGGTTGTGACTATTTTCTTCCAATATTTGATCTGAGGTAGTGGGTCTGGCCACGAAAGCTCATCACCTGCTAAACCATCTTGTTAGTCTTTAAAGTGCTACATAGTCCTGTGTTTTGTTTCAGCTACACCAGACTAACACGGCTACATTTCTATCTGTATTTTTTCTGTTTATTTAAAATATTCAAGGTGGCTTACAAGAACAGAAAGGTGGGGTAAAAATATTTTAATAAATTAATGGGGGTTTTTTTGCATTGAATTTCCTTAAGGGGTTTTTCTTAGGGAGCAATGGTGGCGGGACAATTATATTCCCCAGAGTTCCCAAGAGGTCAGCAGTCATTGCTGATCTCACAGAAGCCCCATGTGTGCAGAAGCATCTACTATCTCATCATCAGCTGCTAGCATCAAAGGGAGACAGACGCTAGGAGCCACTGCACCCCAGGAAGTATGGAGGTGCCACCTCTGTAATACTAGCAGTAGCAGAGTGAAATGGAGGAGACAGATCTCTAAAGTTTAGGCTGTGTGGGGTTTTCATGAGAGCAGCACTGACCAGCCCCTGGTGAACAGCCAGACCTGAGAAATTGCCTGTATGCTTACTGGCATTAACACTGCAAAGTTCTGAAGGGGGTGAGCTGCCCCTTTGCTACGGCTATTGTCTGTCTGGGGACCGTTTTCAAGGCTCCGAAGGGCAGGCGTGCTTTATGGCAGCTGTGCCGGGGTAGCGGACTCTCCAGTACAGAACAAGAGGCATGTCAGGCTCGTCTGAACACAGAATTGTACCAGTTCCACTCAGGCCATGTCTATGATCAGAGCACTCCACTGCATCTTGGCAAGGGTAGCTAGGAGCAGTCTCCCATCAGCCTAGGTGCATCTACAGTGGGAGTCCTCTGGGCATACCCATGGTGCTCAGCAGTGGGCCTGGGCACACCCGGAGCAACCCAAGCAGCAAGGGTGGCACAGGCTGCAGGAGGGCATGCGGCACCGATTCAGTGAACCTGGCCGAGCTTTGCTAGCATGTGCCCAGGAGCAGATGGCCACTCCTCTCCAGCCCAAAGTCTCACTCACAGGCCGGCCTTGGCAGGTTCAGACCGAGTGGGGTTTCCAAAGGGTTTTGGCTTAGCCACCCCCATAGAAATGAACAGCCAACTTCCCAGTCACACACATGGGAGCAGAGTCACAGCAACGTCCAGCGCTCCTGAAAATCCCATCTCTAGCCACTGGGTGTGTGAAAGACACCCCCAGCTACTGCACACTACAGGCCGTACAGTGGCACAGCTGGGCTGCTGCAGCTGCTCTGTTCTGAGCGGAGAGGGCATCCATCTGCCTAATTACACCACCCCTAATGAGCAGCCCAAACCTATGGTGGCAGCAACGCCTCCTGCCGACACAGGGCTGTCCACACCTGCGCTTTTGTCACACCCCAGCTAGTGTAGACATAAACGGAGAATCTAGACCGTGAAGAGTGACTGCAAACAGAGCACGATGGGTTTCATACAACCACTGGAATCAGTGGAAATAACCCAACCTCCCCCTAAGCTGCATGGTTTCTAGTAAGCCCTACGCAGGGGTGTAGGGCTGCAGCAGGGCAAAATGTCAGGTACGCTTGAGTCTCAACCCTCTGCCTCACCTTGAACCTCCCCCAGCCCTGAACACACTCATCCCTGGCTCCAGCCCTGAGCCCCTCTCCAACCTCCTACACCCCAAATCCCTCAGCTCCATCTTGAAGCCTGCGGCCCCAGCCAGAGCCCTCAAACTCCTGCATCCCAACCCTCTGCCCCAACCCCGAGCCCCTCCTGAACACAGACTCTCTTGGCCTCACGCCTGCCAAATGAATTTTGTTCTGTGCACCAATACAAAGGTGATGTGTCACTCATCACCTCCACAGTGGTGCACGAGAAAATTCATTCTGGGAAAAATTAGAGAGAACATTGATCATGACTACTCCCATGTGATCTCTGAAAAACTGTCCCAGGTGTGGTGGGACTCGAGATAAGAGTTCATTTTCTTCCCAGCAGGCCTGCCACCAGCTTCTTATTCTGTGATAGGGGGCTTGAACTATATCAGCGTTCAGTGATTCCACTGTAACCGAGCTCAGAATGGAGTTTGGCTCCTTCTCCCAAACCTCACAAAATCAACACAGCCTATGTGCTCACCAAAGGCAGCAGCACAGCTGTGGACACACACGCTGTGTTGGCAATCGCTGACGTTTAAATACTATTTAAGGAAAGTCTGTTTCTACCAAGGATGTTAGAAGGTAAACCTGTAACTGCCAAGCGTCTCAGTGGTGATGGTGAGGGCTCTGCAGCATACGCTTCAATAAGCTTCGTAGTGCAGAGCCTGCAGCGAAGCGTCCCCAGGAACGGGACCGCCAGACCCTGCTGGACCCAATCTCAGGGAGGCCTCACTGCCTTAGCAAAGGATCCCTGGGAGTGGGCAGAGTGTAAGCGAGAACAGTGCCGGATACGCATCCACTTCTCAGTTCCTCCCCAGCCCTAGTTCTACTCTCACAGATTCATGAAGGCTGCAGGAATTTCTCAAAGCTGTGAGAATGTACAAGGGTTCCGAACGCACCTAGGAGATCTCCCAGCTTCGGACTACGGTCCCTCGTGGGCCTCAGCCTGGGTCCCCTTCTCCCTCCTTCCATCACAGAATTCATTGTCTTGCTGCCACCTTCAAGAATGCTGCTCTCTCACATCATTTCCTATGAGAAAGGCTCATAGTCCTATTGACCTGGCTCCGCTTCCTGTCTCGCTTTTACTGTCCTCTCCTCTCCCATGACAATCACTGGGCTTCAGCACCCATCCCACTTGCACACACCCCTTTCTCCTGCCTGGTGATCAGTCTCCTTCCCAGCCGCCTGTACCTTCAGACTCCACCCCACAACAGCGGTAACTACAGCTACTGTCTCCATCTGATGGCATTGCTGTGTGTGTGTCTGCGCATGCGCCCGTACACACACATACACACACGTGTAAAATTCTGATGTTCGCCACAGCTGCTCCCGGCCCGGAGAAGAGACGTTCTGCAGACCATGGTTTGGGCACTAGAAATTGCTCTGTGGCCCCAATTCCCTTGCTAGCACCCTACTTCTTTCCTAAGCTCTTTGAATGAGTTTCCCATGCTCAGTGCACTGACCTCCTCGTCTGCAACTGCCTCCTTGATCCCCTGTGGACCTGCTTCTGCTCCTCCCCTGACTGTCTACAAGCCTCTTCTCCGCTCTTACACTCAGTCCCACTGTAGACCCTTTGTCTTCTCTTTGAGACCCTCTCTTGTGGGGGCTAGTGACCCTGAAGCATAAGGGCAGTGGTCAGGGTGCACAAGTGCTTCTTAGATTTTGAGTGCTTGACTTTGCAACCTTAATATTTTGACTTTTTAAAATAAAGTTTAATATTTACATTGCAAAGGGTCTTAGAGGCCAAACTGGAATCACATTGTGCTGCATATGCAGGGAGAGAAGCTTACCATCTAAGACACATGCCATACGAAGGGGGGGCTAGCTGGAGGCACTGTTTATATGCATACAATAAAGAATGTTTTTCCCAATCCTGCAAATGATTGTTCTCTCCCTCACCCTAGCTGCCACTGAGGCAGATTTCTTTTAGATCTGAGTGGAGATTTACAGCAGCAGAGGACAATTCCTGGCTGCCCTGATCAGGTGAAGGAAGTGTTCAGTGAAAAGGGGGGGCAGGAACAACGGTGTTTGTGTGAGAAGCCGAAGAACCGGCAGGTGAGTTGGCATTGTTGGTGAAGCAGATTATCTTGTGACATCTTGAACCATACTCTTCCTTTTCCTTTCTGCTGCCCCAACCCAGGGTCCTGCATTAGTTCTCTTTGGCCTGGACTTCTGTAACCTCCTTTTACTCAGCTTTCCTGGCTCTCTCTTTTCCCATCTAACATCCTGCAGCTAAAATCCATTTCCTTCCCTGCAGCCTCAGCCAGGCATCCTCCTCCCTGTAGCCCGTTACTGCCCTCTGCCTCTCTGAATCCAGGCCCAGCTCCTGCCTCGCGTTCTCCCCTTTCTCACTAAGACTCCCTAGTGAGTTACCCCCTGGGGCGTGCAATTGAAGAGGGAGATATTGGGAGAGGGATGGTGCCCCCCCAACTTGCTTCTGTCCTCCTCCCCTGGGGAAGAGGTGGATTGGGAATTGAGGGTGCAAGTGAGTGTTCTTGGGAGCTGAATGGGATGAGGGGGAATGGGGGTGTTTCCAAGGAGGACAGAGGGGACACATGCAGCTCTCCACTGAAATCAAGGGGAAGAGGACGGAAGGGATCTCAAAGATGTGAAGGTGTGAGGGCAGGGGAGGGGTGAGGGGATGGAGATGGCTGAAGGGATGGGGGGGCAAGTGTTCCCAAGAAGTAATGTGGGGGGCAAATGGGAATCTTATGCGATTCAAGAAGGAAGGCATGTGAAAGGTCTGGCGCCCTGGGGAATCGGGCAGGTGGGTGTATAGGGAGGATGGGTGGAGGGAGGATGGAGGTGTGTACAAGAGAAGGAATAGTGGAGGGGATATGGGGGGGTGTTTATGAGGACCTCGGAGTATGTGTGTGTGTGCGTGACAGGAAATAATATCCAAAGTGGATGGGGATTGCATGTGAGGGAATGGGGGTAGTCATGAGGGAAGACGAGTGGAAGATGGAGGAATGACAAGAAATAATAGTGTCCAGCATAGATGGGAATGTATGTGAGGGCTCCTGAGGGGAGCAAGACAATGAGGCTGTCCCCAGGGAATGGTGGAGAAGTGGAGGGGGGTTGTATGTGAGGGGATATGCAGCATCCAAGGGGAAACGGTGGGTGTGTGGCGGGGGGCAGAAGGGAGTCACCAGGAGATAAGGGTTGTGCAGGGGAAATGTGTGTGTGGTGAGAGTAAGGAAGGCAGGATGTCTCTGGGGGGCTGGAGAACGTGTAAGGGGATGATGGGTGTGCTTGGGACAGTGCAGTGTGTTGGGAGGGAGCAGTGCATGTGTGAGAGGAAAAGGGGATGGGGTTGTCTAGGAGAAGACAGATGTGCGTCTGAGAGGCTGGAGGAGCCCACAGGAGATGGGGTGTGTTGAGGGAAAGGGGCACGTGTGTAAGGGGATAGGGATTAGTGGGGGAGGGGTGTTAGAGGATGCGTGAGGAGACAGGAAATATCTGGGAGGAGAGGGCTGTGTATGGCAGAGTGCAGGGGAAGAGGGGGAGCTCTCGGAGTGAAGAGCAGTGTGAGAAGGGAATGGAGGTCGCTGGGGGGCAAGGAGAATGTGCATGTTTGAAGGGGGAGGGAGGGCTGTGAGGGAATGGAGTAGAGGGAGGGGGCTCCTGACGGGTGGGTGGAAGGGTACATGTGCCATGGGGCCAGAGGGTGGCTGGGAGTAGGCGGGTTCCAGGGGGCAGGCATGTGTGTGAGGAGGGATTGGGGTGTTTTGGGTGGGGTCCCAGGAACAGGTGGTTCCGCCCATGGGGATGGGCGAGAGATTCCTCCCAGGAGGGAGGTGAGGTGTGGGGGATCCCTGGGAGCAAGGCTCCAGCATGTGTATGAGGAATGGGGGTCCCAGAAGGGTGGGGATTGATGGGGGCCTGGCAGGGATTCAGCGGGCCCGGGGGCGTCAGTGGGCGGGTCCTGGCAGGGATTCAGCATCGCGGGGAGGGGGGAGAGGTCAGTGGGTGGGGCCTGGTGGAGCTTCAGCAGGGCGGGGGGGCGGGGGGACGTCAGTGGGCGGGGCCTGGCGGGGAACCAGCAGGGCCCGGGGGGGGGTCAGTGGGCGGGGCCTGGCAGGGATCCAGCAGGGCCCGGGGGGGGGTGTCAGTGGGCGGGGCCTGGTGGAGCTTCAGCAGGGCGGGGGGGCGTCAGTGGGCGGGGCCTGGCGGGGAACCAGCAGGGCCCGGGGGGGATCAGTGGGCGGGGCCTGGCGGGGATCCAGCAGGGCCGGGGGGGGGGTGTCTGTGGGCGGGGCCTGGCGGGGACCAGCAGGGCCGGGGGGGGTGACAGTGGGCGGGGCTTGGCGGGGATCCAGCAGGGCCGGGGGGGGTGTCTGTGGGCGGGGCCTGGCGGGGATCCAGCAGGGCCCGGGGGGGGGGGTGTCTGTGGGCGGGGCCTGGCAGGGATCCAGCAGGGCCCGGGGGGGGGGGAGGTGTCTGTGGGCGGGGCCTGGCGGAGATCCAGCAGGGCCCGGGGGGGGGGTCAGTGGGCGGGGCCTGGCGGGGATCCAGCAGGGCCCCGGGGGGGTCAGTGGGCCGGGCCTGGCGGGGATCCAGCAGGGCCCGGGGGGGGCGGGTGTCAGTGGGCGGGGCCTGGCGGGGATCCAGCAGGGCCCGGGGGGTGTCTGTGGGCGGGGCCTGGCGGAGATCCAGCAGGGCCCGAGGGGGGGGTCAGTGGGCGGGGCCTGGCGGGGATCCAGCAGGGCCCGGGGGGGGAGGTGTCTGTGGGCGGGGCCTGGCGGGGATCCAGCAGGGCCGGGGGGGGGGGGTGTCAGTGGGCGGGGCTTGGCGGGGATCCAGCAGGGCCGGGGGGGGGGTCTGTGGGCGGGGCCTGGCGGGGATCCAGCAGGGCCCGGGGGGGGGGGGTGTCTGTGGGCGGGGCCTGGCAGGGATCCAGCAGGGCCCGGGGGGGGGAGGTGTCTGTGGGCGGGGCCTGGCGGAGATCCAGCAGGGCCCGGGGGGGGGTTAGTGGGCGGGGCCTGGCGGGGATCCAGCAGGGCCCGGGGGGGGGGGTGTCAGTGGGCCGGGCCTGGCGGGGATCCAGCAGGGCCCGGGGGGGGGGTGTCAGTGGGCGGGGCCTGGTGGGGATCCAGCAGGGCCCGGGGGGGGGTGTCTGTGGGCAGGGCCTGGCGGGGATCCAGCAGGGCCCGGGGGGGGGGGGTTTGTCTGTGGGCGGGGCCTGGCGGGGATCCAGCAGGGCCTGGGGGGGGGAGGTGTCTGTGGGCTGGGCCTGGCTGAGATCCAGCAGGGCCCGGGGGGTGTCTGTGGGCGGGGCCTGGCGGGGATCCAACAGGGCCCGGGGGGGTGGTCAGTGGGCGGGGCCTGGCGGGGATCCAGCAGGGCCGGGGGGGGGGGGAGGTGTCTGTGGGCGGGGCCTGGCGGGGATCCAGCAGGGCCCGAGGGGGGGGGTCAGTGGGCGGGGCCTGGCGGGGATCCAGCAGGGCCCGGGGGGGTCAGTGGGCGGGGCCTGGCGGGGATCCAGCAGGGCCCGGGGGGGGTGTCTGTGGGTGGGGACTGGCAGGGATCCAGCAGGGCCCGGGGGGGGGGGGGGATGTCTGTGGGTGGGGCCTGGCAGGGATCCAGCAGGGCCCGAGGGGGGGGGTCAGTGGGCGGGGCCTGACGGGGATCCAGCAGGGCCGGGGGGGGGGGGGGGGAGGTGTCTGTGGGCGGGGCCTGGCGGGGATCCAGCAGGGCCCGGGGGGGGTCAGTGGGCGGGGCCTGGCGGGGATCCAGCAGGGCCCGGGGGGGGGGGGGAGGTGTCAGTGGGCGGGGCCTGGCGGGGATCCAGCAGGGCCCGGGGGGGGGGAGGTGTCAGTGGGCGGGGCCTGGCGGGGATCCAGCAGGGCCGGGGGGGGGGGAGGTGTCAGTGGGCGGGGCCTGGCGGGGATCCAGCGGGGCCCGGGGGGGTCAGTGGGCGGGGCCTGGCGGGGATCCAGCAGGGCCCGGGGGGGAGGAGGTGTCAGTGGGCGGGGCCTGGCGGGGATCCAGCGGGGCCGGGGGGGGGGGGAGGTGTCAGTGGGCGGGGCCTGGCGGGGATCCAGCAGGGCCCGGGGGGGGGGGAGGTATCAGTGGGCGGGGCCTGGCGGGGATCCAGCGGGGCCCGGGGGGGTCAGTGGGCGGGGCCTGGCGGGGATCCAGCGGGGCCGGGGGGGGGAGGTGTCAGTGGGCGGGGCCTGGCGGGGATCCAGCAGGGCCCGGGGGGGGGAGGAGGTGTCAGTGGGCGGGGCCTGGCGGGGATCCAGCGGGGCCGGGGGGGGGGGAGGTGTCAGTGGGCGGGGCCTGGCGGGGATCCAGCAGGGCCCGGGGGGGGAGGTGTCAGTGGGCGGGGCCTGGCGGGGATCCAGCAGGGCCGGGGGGGGAGGTGTCAGTGGGCGGGGCCTGGCGGGGATCCAGCAGGGCCGGGGGGGGGAGGTGTCAGTGGGCGGGGCCTGGCGGGGATCCAGCAGGGCCGGGGGGGGGAGGTGTCAGTGGGCGGGGCCTGGCGGGGATCCAGCAGGGCCGGGGGGGGGAGGTGTCAGTGGGCGGGGCCTGGCGGGGATCCAGCAGGGCCCGGGGGGGGGGAGGTGTCAGTGGGCGGGGCCTGGCGGGGATCCAGCGGGGCCGGGGGGGGGGAGGTGTCAGTGGGCGGGGCCTGGCGGGGATCCAGCAGGGCCCGGGGGGGGGGAGGTGTCAGTGGGCGGGGCCTGGCGGGGATCCAGCGGGGCCGGGGGGGGTCAGTGGGCGGGGCCTGGCGGGGATCCAGCAGGGCCCGGGGGGGGGGGAGGTGTCAGTGGGCGGGGCCTGGCGGGGATCCAGCGGGGCCGGGGGGGGGAGGTGTCAGTGGGCGGGGCCTGGCGGGGATCCAGCGGGGCCGGGGGCCCGGCAGTGGGCGGGGCCGGCGGGGGAAGTGGGGCTGCGCGCGGGGGCGGGTGGGGGTCCGGCTGCAGCCCAGCCCGGGGGCGGGGCCGTGTCCCGGGCCCCCGCGAAGCTCCGCCCGGCCGCGCTGTCACTCACCGCCCGGGGGAGACGCTCCAGCTCCGGGGAGGCGGCGTTGCCCGAGCGAGCGGGCGAGCGGGCGGGCGGCTCCCGAGTGGCGCAGGTAGGGCGGGCCCGGCGCGCTCGCAGGGCAGGGGCGGCCGGGGCCCGGCACCGGGGGCCCGAGGCAGGGCCGGCCCGCAGCGGCGTGGCGCGGGCCCGAGAGGGTTAACGGGGCAGACGGCCGCGGGGGGGCGGATCCGCTCCGCGTTTTGAGGGCAGCCGCCAGGAGGGGGCGATGCAGACGGGGCCGTTCCGCGCCGGGGTTTCAGCCCCGGGCGGGCGCGTGGCTGCGGCGGAGGCTGCCCCGCTCCGGCTTTCCCGGGCCCCGCGCCAGCCCCGGGCCGCTGCGCCGCTCCGATCCCGGAGTTCGCCCCGCGTTTTCGCGACGCCCTGCAAAGCCAAGGCGCTGCCTCCGATCCCGGACACCCAGCTCCGCTCCGGGTTTTGCGGGCTGCTGGCAGAAAGGGAGTCTCGCGAGCCCTAGCCCCGCCGCAGCCAATAGGGAACCGCCCCCTCCCGCCGCAGCCAATGAGGAGCCGCCCCCGCCCCCCCTCGGGCTGCAGCGCGCTGAGGGCTCGGAGCGGCGCCTCCATTTAAAGGGGCCGCGACCCGAATCCGGGCTCCGGGCAGTGCGGGCGGCGCGGCTGCGGGCAGCCAGGTATGAGCCGGGGCCGAGCTGGGGGAGGCGCCTCATTGGCTGCGGCCTTGGAGCGGGGGGGGGCGGCGGCTGCTGCGCTCCCGGGTGGGGGCGGGGCCGGGCCCCTGGGGGGAGGGGTCCCTGGGGACACAGTCATGGGCGCGCGCGCCGCCCCTCCCCCGCCCCCTTTCCGCGCTGGGGGGAGGGGCGCGCACCGACCCTCCCCCGCCCCCTTTCCGCGCTGGGGGGAGGGGCGCGCACCGACCCTCCCCCGCCCCCTTTCCGCGCTGGGGGGAGGGGCGCATGCAGAGCCGCGATGGGGGGAGGAGCGGGGTGGATACCCCTCCCCTGTGGGGGGGGGGAGGAAGCAGGGTGGGTAGCAGGCCCTGCTGGGGGGAGAGGGGGGACAGAGGTGTGGGGAGGGGTGAGCGGGGTGGGTACCACTCCCCTGTGGGGGTGGGGGGAGGAAGCAGGGTGGGGACCTGTCCCCTTCTGGGGGTGGGGGGGAGGAAGGAGGGTGGGTAGCAGGCCCTGCTGGGGGGAGAGGGGGGGACAGAGGTGTGTGGGGGCGAGCAGGGTGGGTACCACTCCCCTGTGGGGGTGGGGGGAGGAAGGAGGGTGGGTAGCAGGCCCTGCTGGGGGGAGAGGGGGGACAGAGGTGTGGGGAGGGGCAAGCGGGGTGGGTACCACTCCCCTGTCGGTGCAGGGGGAGGAAGGAGGGTGGGTAGCAGGCCCTGCTGGGGGGAGAGGGGGGACAGAGGTGTGGGGAGGGGCAAGCGGGGTGGGTACCACTCCCCTGTCGGTGCAGGGGGAGGAAGGAGGGTGGGTAGCAGGCCCTGCTGGGGAGAGAGGGGGGACAGAGGTGTGGGGAGGGGCAAGCGGGGTGGGTACCACTCCCCTGTCGGTGCAGGGGGAGGAAGGAGGGTGGGTAGCAGGCCCTGCTGGGGAGAGAGGGGGGACAGAGGTGTGGGGAGGGGTGAGCGGGGTGGGTACCATTCCCCTCTGGGGGAGGGGGAAGCAGGGTGGGGACCAGTCCCCTGCTGGGCTGGGGAGAAGAGGGAGGACTCATGGGGAGGGGGGCAGGTGAGGGCTGTCCCCTGGGGTTTTGCACTGGTGAGGTGGTTCAGTCTCCATGCCTGCTGGAGACTTGAGCAGTCTGGGGCTAGTGACCAGAGTTGCAGAGCAGATGGTGCTCATGTGGAGTACTTGCTCTAGGTTCCTGTGTGCCCTGCAGGCCTCCAGTTAGCCCAGCTGCCGTGGTGTATTGCCCGTGGTTGACTGTTTCTTAATTGATTGCCAGATGTGCTTTGGCCTTGGGGCTCCTGGTTACCAAATAGGATTAGGACATTTGTACCTATCCAACTGGTTTCCCACTTCAGAGACCTTTCCACTCTCCTTTGCCACCTGGTTTGCATGCCTATTGGGCAGAGACTTTATTTGCAGAATGCACCACGTTCTGTGCTCTCCATACAAGAAAATAAAGATTTTGTGTTTGAAGGTGCCCAAAAATGCTGTTGGTGATACAGTAATCAGACTAGCTCTAGCTCCCTCTTCCTGAGCTAAGTTGTGGGAACTGGAGTGGAAAAAGGACACACAGGCATGTCCTGCTTAAGGGGAGGAGGGAACCTCAGGCCCTGGAGCCGGATGTGGCCCCCCAGATTGCCTGGATCTGGCCCCCAAGCTCAGAGGCCCTCCCCCCAGCATTGGGAAGCCTGTGCTGGTGCTCCAGCCCCCTCCCCCATAGGGCTCAAGCACACACAAATCTACCAGGCTGGACCTCTCTAGGCTCTGGTGGGCAAGGAGAACGTGGGAGAGTGTCTTTCTCCTCAGTTGGGGTCCATGTTGATGAGTGGGTTTTTTGCTTCTCACATGTGTGAGGCCCCTGGCTGATTTTTCTGTGGGCTAGCAGCCCCCCGACCCAAAAAAGGTTTTCACCCTGTCCTAAAGCATCTGCTCTACCACGGGGGTGTGCCTGTGGGTAGGGAAACAGGGTGAGGTTGGTCAAAGCTCTGCCTGGGTGGGGGTGCTATTGGAGCTGTGGTGATGGGATGTGCCTCCTGGTGGGGTGTCAGTCCCTGCAGGACATGCTGCTGGAGGTGGGCTCTGGCTGTTCCTGTTGCTCTGTGGAGAGGAGGCGTGGTTCTGCCTGCTGTGTGGGCTTGTTCTGGGGAAGGGTTAGGATGTGGCTGTGGGTTGCAGGGAGTGGTTTTGTGGGATGGCAGGTGGGGCTGTGGTGTGCACTTGTGATCGATGGAGGTGAGTCCTTCGACTAAGTGAGAGGGAGCCATTATTTGAGTTACTTTTCTGCCCCAGTAAAAGCTGCTCTGCATTGTTCTCTCTCACTTCCTGATCTGCTATTCCAGCTCTAGCCTGCAGCTCACTCACCTCGCATCAGTCTGCTTCCTTGTAAACTATGCTCCCATTCCCCACCTCGGAGCTCCTGATTAGAGCATGTCTTTGTGATCTGCTCCATCCTAGCTTCGTCTCCTCTTTAAAGGGACAGTAGCACACTTGCCCTCTGGGGTTGCCATATATGACGGAGCAAAAGCCAAACCGAGCTGCACCTCATGGCTCCAGATATGTTTCTTGCCCATTCACAAGCCCTAGCTCATTCAAAGTTCCCTTTGATCCTACAGTCATTTCTGCCCTCATCCCTGGCTGTAGGAGGGTGGTGATGCAGTGTAACAATCCCACCCAAACAACCTGTCACACCAGACAGCAATAAAAATCTGGTGAGTGGCATGAAGGACCAATATCAGGTGGGTTGGAGAGAAGCCTAAGATTGTGAGGCGGCTACAGACTTCTGCTGGCGGAGCACAGGTTAGGGCTGTGGAGAGGTGCAGTCCCTGAGAGAGACAGCAGTGCTGGCTACTGCCTGTAGGGTAGGCACAGTGACCAAACGAAAGGCTTGTCCACAGTGGCAGAGGTAAAGTGCTGGCTGTTACAGTGCTGCTCACGGAGCACAGCAGCAAAAACACAACTGGGTGTCCACAGTCAGCTGCCAGCGCATTAGCATGACCTCCCTCGCGGCACCCGCAGCTCCTTTTTGGAGCAATGCATTGTGGGCAGCTCTCCCACAGAGCACCTCTTCCTCTTATGCTGCAGAAGTTTGTGGAGAGGCATGAGGCATCCTGGGTCCTGTCTCAAAGCCCCATGGTACAGCCCAGCAACCCCTGCACTTCTATCCACATTTCATGCCATCTTTCAATGGCTCCTTGCTATGCGGGAACGGATCCATAGCTGTTCACAACTGCTGATCAGTCTCACTAGCACATCACAAATGGCAGCGGAGCTATTCCTGAAGCTGCAAAGTGACGATGAGGAGTCCTTGCAGCGTTCTATGACAGGAGATTGCTCGTGGCATTTGTGGAGGGACTGACCCCTGTGGAACGTTGCTTTTAGGCTTAGGAAACCAGCACTGAGTGGTGGGATCTCATCCTCATGCAAGCCTGGGATGACAAGCAGCAGCTGCAGAACTCCTGGACGAGGAAAGCCACTTTCATGGGGCTGTGTGCTGAGCTTGCCCCCATCCTGTAAGCATAAGGACTCGTGAATGAGAGCTGCCCTGCCGGTGGAGAAGTGTGTGGCGATCGTGCAGTGGGAGTTGGCTACTCCAGACAGCTTCTGCTTGGTTGCCAGTCATTTCGGAGTGGGAAAGTCGACTGTTGGACTCATGCTGATGGAAGTGTGCAGGGCCATCAATCAGATCCTGCTCCGAAAGGCACTGACTCTGGGCAACATGCATGAAATTGTGGATGGCTTTGCATGGATGGGCTTCCCACACTGCTGGGGTGATAGATGGCACATGCATTCCAGTTTTGGCACCAGACCACATACCCTTTGAGTACATTAACTGCAAGGCGTATTTCTTCATGGTTCTGCAGGTACTTGTGGATCACTGTAGGAGTTTCATGGTCATTTCTGGATGAGACTGCGTTAAGGTGCATGACGCTCACATCTTTCAGAACACTGGCCTGCTCAGGAAGCTGCAAGTGGGGGCTTTCTTCTTGGACCAGAAGTTCACTGTGGGGGAAGTGGAAATGCCTGTTGTGATCTTTGGAGATCCTGCCTACCCCTTAATGCCCTTGCTCATGAAACCACACACAGGGAACTTTAACAGCAGCAAGGAGCGGTTCAATAACAGGCTGAGCAGGTGCAGAATGATTGTGGAGTATGTGTTTGGCTGTGTGAAGGCCCACTGGTGATGTTTGTATGAGAAGATGAGTTTGGCTGATGATCGCATCTCTTTGGTTATCACCGCATGCTGTATACTCCATAATAATTGCGAAGGGAAGGATGAAAACTTCACTCAGGGCTGGACTACTGAGACTCAGTGCCTGGAAGCCAAGTTTGAACAGCCCAAGACCAGGCTTCCAGGGCAGAACAGCATGGGGCTGCAAGGATCAGGGATGCCTTGAAGCAGCAATTTGATATGGAAAGTCAGTAACACGTGTTGCCACTTGAGGGAGTACAGTGGCTGCATTGCTAGGGGATTACTGATAGGTTCGGCACTGCACTTAGCACTACAGTGGCCCTAGTTTTGCTGGGGTACACCTGCTTGCTTTCATGTAATGGAATAAAAATGTATTTGAAACACTTGCATTTCATTTATTCCCTACAGTAAATGTGGAGCATGTGTAAAGCATGGAGCAGCTGCACTCTGTGGGAGCCTGGGAGGGAGAGGTGGGAGATGCAGGAGGTGAGGCATGCCCTGGGAAGTTCACAAGTTTGTGTGTCCAAGGTTCACATGCAGCCCTGCTATCTGATGAGCTGTGTGTGTGTGTGTTTGGGGGGGGGATAGGAGGAGGTCTGCAGTTCATCAGGGCTAAACTCTACGTGAACGGGTGTTGAGTGCACTGGGAGTGTGTAGGAATCGACACAGGTTGCTATTGGGCAGGCAGGTGGGCTGTGTGCTGGGTGGTGCCCAAATTGGATTGGCAGTGACAGAGAGTGTATTGAAAAGAGTTTTCAGATATTGGCTGCAGATGGGGAGCAGGAGGTGCTACTAGCACTGCAGGTGAAGTAGCTGCAAGACTAGCATGTCTGCTTGCCACTCCATAACGTTTGGGGTCTGCTGCATGCTCTCCTTCTGCTCTCTCCTGCTGCTCTCCCTCCACTCCTGCTTCCTCTGTGTTTGGCATCAGTGTGGCTTAGGGAGTGCTAGGATGAGAGGGAAGGTCCTCTCAAGGATTGATAACTGGCTAAAAGACAGGAAACAAAGGGTAGGAATAAATGGTCAGTTTTCTGAGTGGAGAGAGGTAACTAGTGGGGTCCCCCAGGGGTCTGTCCTGGGACCAGTCTTATTCAGCATACACATACATGATCTGGAGAAAGGGGTGTGACGGCACGTTGGGCGTCCCCCGTCTCCTGCACCCCGAAATGGCGCAAACAGACTCCACCAGCCAGTGGAATTGAGGATGGTTTATTGCTCCTCCAGGATACAGCACAGATGTAATCTGGTTACAGGAACTGGGGCTAAGAGGCCTCAGTGCCCCCCCTTGAGATGGGGGAGTCCCAGCCCCCCTCCCCAGCTCCTTCTCCCCTGCTTTCCAGACAGGAACTAACTCTACCTCTCCCAGCCCTGCCCCCAGCCAGGGCAGCCTTCCACCTCCCTTTGTTTCTCCCCATGGGGGGTAGGCTGGTTCAACCGGTATGGTACCTTTGCATAATAAGGTTTTCCCTGATGGGTCTTGCTCCAGACAGCAGAGGTCACCACAGCCCAGCAAGTACCCCCACTACGTCACAAGGGGTAAACAGGATGTGGCAAAATTTGTAGATAAACTGCTCATGATAGTTAAGACCAAAGCAGACTGTAAAGAGCTTCACAAGGATCTCACAAAACTAGGTGACTGGGTAACAAATTGGCAAATGAAATTTAATGTGGATAATTGCAAATTAGTGCCCATTGGAAAACATAATCCCAACTATATGTACAATATGATGGGGGGCTAATTTAGCTACAGCTACTCAAGAGAGATCTTGGAGTCCTTGTGGATAGGTATCTGAAAACATCTGCTCAATATGCAATGACAGTCAAAAAAGCAAACCATGTTAGGAGCCATTAAAAAGGGAGCGAGAATAAGACAGAAAATATCCTATTGCCTCTATATAAAATCATGGCACACTCACATCTTGAATACCATGTACAAATGTGGTCACCTCATCTCAAACAAGATATATGGGCATTGGAAAAGGTTCAGAAAAGGGCAACAAAAATGATTCTGGGTTTGGAATGGATCCCCGATGAAGAGAGATTAAAAAGACTGGGACTATTCAGCTGAGAAAAGAGGAGACTAAAGTTGGGGGAGGAGAAGATATGATAGAGATCTATAAAGTCATAAAGGATAAAGATCTATAAGGAAAAGTTATTTACTTGTTTCCACAACATGAGAACTAGGGGTCACCAAATGAAATGACTAGGCAGCAGGTTTAATCCAAATAAAAGGACATATTTCTTCATGCAACGCACAGTCAACCTGTCCATCAATATTTATTAGCCAGGCTGAGCAGGGATAGTGTCCCTTGCCTCTGCTTGTCAGAGGCTGGGAATGGGTGACTGGTGGGATGTCTCACAAAACTCCTTTCTAGTCTTTCTAGGGCACTCCTGTGCCCTTCTCTCATGCTCTGCCGGAGCTACAGCTGCTTGAGATAGGCAGGCCAAAATTGCAACATGTTACAGAAAGTCCATTATTAATGCTAGACACAGCACTGCCCCAGCCTGTTTCAAACACTTGCAATATCCACGTGCCTAGCACTGCCTGACTGTTCTGGAGCAAGCTCACATAATATACAGCACTGATGGGCACCCTTCTCCCCCACGCACCTCATGCACTGGGGCACCTGAGCCCTGCACTTTCTACACCTCTCCCTCCCTCCCAGCACTTTTGGAGGAGCTGCAAATCGCCTGGTTTGTGCTCAGTCTCTGCTGCTTCTCCTCTTTCACAGAGCTGGAATGCCATGAAGTGGGAGCAGGTAAGTGCAGGGCTCCACTGCCCTGCTGTGCAAGAGGTGTGTGGGTTCGGGGACCAGCAAGGGGGTCACGGGTGGTCTTTGAGGCAGATTGCCGAGATGCAAGTGATTGCATCAATGTTCTGTTTGGTCTCTGACTGACTCCTTGCTGGTAGCAGCATCACAGATTCATAAGCCTCCTTTCTGTAACCCTCCCGGTCCCAGCTACTTGCCTAAGTGCTTCTTGAGACTCCATCCATTTAAAAGGTGCATCCTCCACTGCCTCCAAGGGTGCGAGTGGCTCATCTGCTTGGGGGTAGCCTCTGGATACCGAGTCCTCCTCTGGTTCTTGGTCCCTCTCCCAATTAGCACACTCGGCCCCAACTTCCTCCTCCTGTTTCAGTCCAGTGTTGGATGCCCCTGAGTCTCTGAGGTGTCCAGGGTGGCCTTTGGCATGGAGGTGGGATCATCTCCAAGTACAGGTTGAACCTCTCTAGACTGGCATCCTCAGGCTCTCACTGGTGCCAAAACAGAGAATTTGGTGGACCTCGGGAGGTTTATATTGTCTGGCAGCATTAGCAACACTTCCACTGCTTGCTGGCTTCTGAGAAGATGTTTAGGGGTAAACTAGAGTGAAACAACATCACAGAACATTGAGAGCCAGGACGGGTGGCTGCAGGAAACTTGGCCACCCTTTTGATAAGTGGACACCAGGCTACTAAAATCCAGGGCTACGTCTACACTGGCAGCTTCTTGCACAAGAACTGTTCTGCGGAAGAGTTCTTGTGCAAAAAGTCTTCCACAAGAGTGCATCCACACTGGCGTGTGCTTTTGTGCAAGAGCGTCTATGGCAGTGTGGACGCTCTCTTGCGCAAGAAAGCTCTGATGGTCATTTCAGCCATAAGGGTTTCTTGCACAAGAAATTCATGTTGCCTGTCTACACTGCCCTCTTGCACAAGAGGGCTTATTCCTCGTGGGGAGAGGAATAACTCTTCCGGAAGAAGCCCTGTTTTTCGATGCTGTACTGTAAATTTACTTGCACAAGAACGCGCGTGCACTGTAGACCCCCAGCCAGTTTTTGCGCAAGAACAGCTGTTCTTGCGCAAGAAGCCGCCAGTGTAGACGTAGCCCAGCTGTGGCTGGATCAGAGAGTGCTGGGCTAGAGAGCTTCAACCAGTATCTCATCCAGCTCTTTGTAGAATCTGGGGCTCGTGGGCATGGCATTGGAGCAGTGGTTTGCTTTCTGCACCTTATGGTAGGCATCTTGCACCTCCTTCATTGTGACCCTACACTGCAGCATGTCCTGGTTGTGGTCCCTTTTAGTCATGCTTTAAATTAGGTTTGATGGGCAGATGACCAAAGCCCACAGGTAAGTGAAGAACATGGAGACCTGAGAGATGGGTCAGAAATGGGAGGGAGCGTGGGCTATGATAGCAGAGAAAAAGGCGGGACAAGGCAGAACTCGGAGGCAAAGTCAAATCAGTATCTTAGATGCCTGAATACAAATGCAAGGAGTATGGGGAATAAGCAGAAAGAAATTGAAGTGCTAGTAAATAAACACAACTTTGACAGTTGGCATCGCAGAGATTTGATGGGCTAATACACACAATTGGGATAGAAGAGTACAGCTTACTCGGGAAGGGTAGCTGGGGAAAACAGGGAGGAGGTGTTGCCTTATATATTAAAAATAAACACTTTGATTGAGGTAGAGATGGATGTAGGAGACAGACTTGTTGAGAGTCTCTGGGTTAGGTTAAAAGGAGTAAAAAACAAGGGTGATGTCATGCTAAGGGTCTAATACTGATCACCTACCCAGGTAGAAGAGGTGGATGAGGCTTTTTTTAAACCGCTCAAAATCATCCAAAGCACAGGATTTGGTGGTGATGGGGGACCTCAACTATCCAGATACCTGTCGGGAAACTAACACAGCGGGACACAGGCTATCCAATGAGTTCTTGGACTGCACAGGAGACAATTTTTTATTTCAAAAGGTTGAGGGAAGCTGTTCTAGATTTGATTGAGAATTTGAAAGGGGAAGGCAACTTGGGTGAAAGTGATTATGAAATCATAGTTTGTGATTCTAAGGGTGGAGATGACCCCACCTCCATGCCAGAGGCCACCCCGGACACCTCAGAGACTCAGGGGCTGACAGAGGGCAGACTACCCGACATAGTCAATGAAGCGGGGATTTAAATATCCCCCATGTCATTAAAAGAAAAATGGCTGCCGTGTTGTGCCGGCTCAGCTGATTGACTGCGTGATGTGCTGACAAGATGCGGATCAGTCAGCAGGGAAAGTTGTTGTCGACCGATCCTGTAAACTCCTTTCACAAAGCATAAGGGATCAGTCGACAATGGCTTTCCCTGTCGATCGATCTGCATCTTGACTGCTATGCTGTACCAACGATCAGATGAGCTGGCACAATGCGGTGGCCGTTTTTATTTTAATGAAGCTGGGGATATTTAAAATCTCCGCTTCATTAATCATAGAACTGGAAGAGACCTCAGAAGGTCATCAAGTCCAGCCCCCTGCTCTAGGCAGGACCAGTTCCAACTAAATCAACCCGGCCAGGGCTTTGTCAAGCCGAGACTTAAACACCTCTAGGGATGGAGACTCCACTACTTCCCTAGGGAACCCATTCCAGTGCTTCACTATCTTCTTAGTGAAATAGTTTTTCTTAATATCCAACCTGGACCTTTCCCACCACAACTTGAGACCATTGCTCCTTGTTCTGCCATCTGTCACTACTGAGAACAGCCTCTCTCCATCCTCTTTGGAACCTCCCTTCAGGAAGTTGAAGGCTGCTCTCAAATCCCCCCTCACTCTTTGCTTCTGCAGACTAAACAGACCCAAGTCCCTCAGCCTCTCCTCATAAGTCATATGCTCCAGCCCCCTAATCATTTTGGTTGCCCTCCGCTGGACCCTCTCCAATGCGTCCACATCCTTTTCGTAGTGGGGGGGCCCAGAACTGGACACAATGCTCCAGATGCGGCCTCACCAAAGCCGAATAAAGGGGAGTGATGACATCTCTGGATCTGCTGGCAATGCTCCTCTTAATGCAACCTAATATGCCATTAGCCCTCTTGGCTACAAGGGCACACTGTTGACTCATATCTAGCT
Organism: Pelodiscus sinensis; assembly: GCF_049634645.1. Lineage (NCBI taxonomy): Eukaryota > Metazoa > Chordata > Testudines > Trionychidae > Pelodiscus > Pelodiscus sinensis. Next base: position 701,529 of record NW_027466001.1, read on the forward strand.
TCTCATCCACTGTAACCCCCAGGTCCTTTTCTGCAGAACTACTACTTAACCGGTTGGTCCCCAGCTTGGGATTCTTCCGTCCCAAGTGCAGGACTCTACATTTGTCCTTGTTGAACCTCATCAGTTTTCTTGTGGCCCAATCCTCCAATTTGTCTAAGTCATTCTGTACCCTATCTCTGCCCTTGAGCGTATCTACCTCTCCCCCCAGCTTAGTGTCATCCGCAAACTTGCTGAGGGTGCAATCCATCCCCTCATCCAGATCATTAATAAAGATATTGAACAAAACCGGTCCTAGAACCGAACCTTGGGGCACTCCGCTAGAAACCGACCCCCATCCTGACATCGAGCCATTGATCACTACCCGCTGGGCCCGGCCTTCTAGCCATCTTTCTATCCATCTTACCGTCCATTTATCCAATCCACAATCCCTTAACTTGCTGGCAAGAATATTGTGGGAGACCGTATCAAAAGCCTTGCTAAAGTCAAGGTATATAACGTCCACTGACTTCCCCATGTCCACCGAGCTAGTTACCTCATCATAGAAGCTAATCAGATTGGTCAGGCACGACTTGCCCTTTGTGAATCCATGCTGACTATTCCTAATCACTTTCCTCTCATCCAAGTGTCTCAAAATGGATTCCTTAAGGATCCCTTCCATGATTTTTCCAGGAACCGAGGTAAGACTGACCGGCCTATAGTTCCCTGGATCATCCTTCTTCCCTTTTTTGAAGATGGGAACTACATTTGCCTTTTTCCAGTCATCCGGGATTTCTCCCGATCTCCACAACTTTTCAAAGATAATAGCCAAAGGCTCCACAATGACATTTGCCAACTCCCTCAGTACCCTCGGATGCACTAAGTCCAGACCCATGGATTTATGTACGTTGAGCTTTTCTAAATAGTTCCTAACCTGTTCTTTACCCACCACGGGCTGTCCATCTTCATCCCATCTTGCGTCACTTGGCGCAGAAGTCCAGGAGCCGACCTTGTCCGTGAATACAGAGGTAAAGAAAGCATTGAGTACTTCAGCTTTCCCCACATCATCTGTCACTAGGTTACCTCCTTCATCCATTAGGGGCCGCACACCCTCTCTGATCACCTTCTTCTTGTTAACATGCCTGTAGAAACCTTTCTTGTTATCCTTCACATCCTTAGCCAGTCACAATTCCGTTTGCGCTTTCGCCTTCCTGATAACCCCCCGGCATTTTCGAGCTATACCTTTAAACTCTTCCCTGGTCATTTGTCCAAGTTTCCACTCTTTGTAAGCTTCCTTTTTGTGCTTAAGTTCACCAAGGATTTCCCCTGTAAGCCAGTCCGGTCTCCTACCATGTTTGCCTCTCTTGCTACGCGTCGGGATGGTTTCTTTCTGTGCCTTCAATAAGGCTTCTTTAAAATACTGCCAGCTGTCCTGGACTCCTTTCCTCTTCATGTTAACATCCCAGGGGATTCTGCCCATCAGATCTCGGAGGGAGTCAAAATCTGCTTTTTTGAAGTCCAAGGTGTGTATTTTACCACTCTCTTTTCTTCCTTTGGTCAGGATCCTGAAATCTACCATCTCATGATCACTGCTTCCCAGGTTGTTACCCACCTCCACTTCCCCTATTTGTTCCTCCCTGTTTGTGAGCAGAAGGTCAAGCTGTGCACGGCCCATGTCGGGTATGTCTAATTTACATGCCTCTGTTGGCAGAGGCATGTGGTCTAGACATACTCTGTGGAATGGTGGAAGGGAGAACAGCAACATAGAACAGTGCATGTCAGGAAGGCAGATTTTAGTAAACTCAGAGCTGGTGGGTTAAGGTCCTATGACAAGCAAGACTAAGAAGAAAAACAACTGGAGAGAGTTGGCAATTTTTCAAAGGGACGTGATTAAGGGCCCAAAAGCAAGCTATTCTGTGGGGTCTGGCCCACGAAAGCTCATCACCTAATAAACCATCTTGTTAGTCTTGGAAGTGCTACATCGTCCTGTTTTTTGTTTCAATTACTAGTAACTCTTTTCCCTTTTTTCCAGATCTTTGATAAAAATATTTAGTAGCGTTGGGCTGAGAACCAGTCTCTCGGTGCACAGTCATTCACTGGTTATTTTTCATTAACGTTTTGAGATCCTAGCTAGATTTTAACATTAACGTTGAATAGTGCTAATTTTTGAATCAGATTGTTGTGTGGTACTAAGTCAAATGACTTACAGAACTCTAGGGATGTTATGTTCACCCAATTACTCTTCTGGAGCAAACTTGTAATTGCCTTTTTGTTTGACAAGACCTGTTCTCTAAAATCATGTTGACTGGGCACTAATTATATTCTCATCCTATAATTCTTTGAGTCACTTTTCAGCTCTTTCTGAGATCGGAAACATGCTTGCCCTTCCAGAATTATGACACAAGATGAACTTTTTTTCGAATCCTCTGGAAATTTCCTGTTTAAAGATTTACTAAAAATTTACATTCTTGATCCAGAGAGCCCATTGGCCAAGTAATTTAAAACTCTTGGGTGCAAACTCTTCTGCATCCAAGGATGCGTTTGTTCTTCCACTTCTTTTAGTGGAAGAGCAAACATGCTCTTTCAGTGACCCCTATATTCCTCTTTCCACGAGGAATAAGGGGGCTTCCAAAAGAAGGGGTTTTTCTGACATTTGGTCCAGTCTAGACAGGCCAAATGTTGGAAAAACTTCTTCCTACAGAAGAATTGGGGAAAAAAGCAGCAATATAAGGGTTGGGGATAGCAAGTGACGGAGAGGAGAACAGAGAGGGCGGGGCTTCAAGGAAGGGGCAGTAGATCTTGGCTTGTTCTGTCATTTAAAAAGTGATCTTGGGTGTGAAAAGGTTGGAGACCACTGGTCTAGAGTAAGTCACCGCTTGAATGCCCTGGAGCTTGATGACATGTCTGTGCACAAAGGGAGACTTCTCAAGCACTGGGTGTAACTGACTGTAGGGAAACAGCATTATTTACACTTTTGAGCTGGCATCAGCACTGTGTGTTTTTCATTAAATGCTTGGTAGATGTGACCTCCCAGCCCCTCTGGGTAGCCCCTGCATTCCTTTGCATGACGATTAACTGACCTTGGGCACTGCTCTGGAGGATGTCAATAATCAGTATGTGTATCCCATGAGGTTAGGAGGATATTGATCATAACACAGCCGGGCTCACCATCAAGGCCGCCTCCTACTGGTCACTCATGGAATTGGCATTTTTGGTGCTGGAGTGCCCCCTTCTGGCTGGTCTCACCTGCTTTTACTGTTATTCTGCACCACTCTCAGGGCCCACACCTCTCCCATACTGTGGTGTCCTACCTGGGTACTGCTCTTCCGCAGTGCCCCCACACTCTGGAGTCCTCCCCCTCTAGGGACCCTCAACTCCTATGCCCCCACTGCCAGCCTTCATCCAGCCCCTGCCACAGGGGCAAACTGCTGTCTGAAATGGCCACTCCTCACTGGCAAGGGGGTGTGGACCTGCTGCTTTTGCCTACCCTGGCTGCCTCCCCGCAGCCCTGGTACCCTGTGGCCTTGCTTCAGGCACTGCAGCCTGGGAGTTGGCCTGGCCAGAGCTTCCCCAGCTCTGCCCACCTTTCCCCAGCCCTGCTCCAAGTCAGGAAGCCTCCAGCTTCCCTGGCAGCCAGGTCCCTCCTGCTCCCCAGCTAGAGCAAGTGTCTCTGCTCCGCTTCACGAGCCTTTTTTTATACTCCCCTCAGCTGGGCCCTAACAGGCTACTACCAGCTGTAGCTGCTTGTTCCAGGGCTGGGTTTTAACCCCTTAAAGGGCCAGTGCAGGGCAGATGCCCCATCACATTGATCGAGAGGTGTGACGACCCAAGTTCCATATTCAGAAGCCCTGTTGGCTCCATCTCAACTCGCAGCTTTCTGGGATCCAACATCTCATTCGTCTGGCAGAAAGAGTGATCACCCTGTCATCCAGTCCAAATTCTGCCAGTTAGGGGTTTAGGGTTACCCAGATTGCATCCCTGACCACTCTGGCTAATGGCTGTTGCTTGTCTAATTCAGTCTTGAATCCAGTAGCACAGCATCCCATGGCAGAGCTCCACGGATTGACTGACTGTGTTCTGTTTTCTCTTTAACCCTTCTGCCTATGAATGTAGAGGGGATGGCTCCCAGTTCTTGTGGGTGATGATATGGCAGCTGTGTTGGTACCAGGATATTCCTCATTCCATGAGGAGTACAGCTAGTTCGGATTAGGAAGCCTAATCCGAACTAGCTACTCCGTGCCGCGTGTAGCCGCGCGGCACGGGGTTCGAACTGCCAGCATTTAAAAATGGCGCCAGCCGGCTTCATGCAAATGAAGCCCGGGAAATTCAAATCCCGGGCTTCATTTGCAAGTGCGGTATGCCTACATTACCCTCCTAGTTCGAATTAGGAGGGTAGTGTAGACATACCCTAAGAGAGCCTTTTGACACTGATGAAGTCATTCTGTTGCTCGGCAGGAAAAACTTTTTTCTATATATAGGGAGAGTGCAAATCTCTTTCCTAATAGCTAACAGAACACTGGGAACTATTTTTTACTCCCACTACATTTTGCGCAGATGTTTTCAGGGAACTATCTACAATTACTCTTGCGTGAGTAGTGACAGCTAATTTAGACCTCATCATTTTGTATGTATGGCTAGGATTACTTCTCGCCAATGTGCATTAATTTGGATTTATCAATATTTTAATGTTTTTGTGAAACCCCTTTGTAACTCTTCATACTTCATGAACGCAGGCAAGTGAAATATACAAATATAATTTCCATGAGCAGGCAAGAAGGTTCGGCCAAAACAATTAGGCAGAAGAAATTAGCCAAAGACTCCAAAAAGTAACAGCATTTTTTAAAAATATATCAAAAGTAGGAAGCCACTGGTGGATCAAGAGGCTAGCGGAGCACACAAGGAGAAATTAAATGAATTCTTTGCAACAGTCTTCGTGACTAAGAATGTGAGGGCAATTCCCAACCCTGAGCCTTTCTTTTTAGGTGACACATCTGAAGAACTGTCCCATATTAAGGAGTCTTTAAAGGAGGTTTTGGAACAAACTGATAAACTAAACTGTAATCAGTCAGCAAGATCCAATGGCATCCACCCAAGAGATCTGAAGGAATTCAATTGTGAAATTGCGGAACTACTCACTGTGGTTTGTAACCTATCATTTACATCAACTTCTGTACCTGATGACTAGAAGATTGTTAATGTGATGCCAGTTTTTAAAAGGGCTCTAGAGGTGATCCTAGCAATTGCAGGCTGGTAAGCTTGACTTCGGTACTGGGCAAATTAGTTGAAACTGTAATAAAGAAGAGAATTGTCAGACACATAGATGAATGTAATTTGTTGATGAAGAGTCAACATGGCTTTTGTAAAAGAAAAGCATGCCTCACCAGTCTCCTGGAACTCTTTGAGGGGTCGACAAGCATTTGGACAAGGGAGAGCCATTGGTTTATAGTATACTTAGATTTTTCAGAAAGCCTTTGACAACTACCCTCAACAAAGGCTTTTAAGTGAAGTAAGCTGCTATAGGATGGGAGTGAAGCCCCCTTCATGGATTGGTAAATTGTTAAAAGATAGGAAATAAAGAGTAGATCTAAATGGTCACCTTTCAGAAGGAAGGGAGTTAATTAGCAGTGTTCCCCAGACGTTTGTAGTGGGACCAAGCCTATTCAACATATTCATAAATGATGTGGGGTAAACTGCGATGTGGCAACATTTGCAGATGCCACAAAACTTCTTAGGATAGTGAAGTCGCAGGCAGACTATGAAGGGCTATGAAAGGACCTCTCAAAACTGGGTAAACTGGGCAACAATAACAGTGTTGGGAATCGTTTGAAAGGGATAGATAACGACCAAACAATCCTATTCCCTGTCTAGAAATCCATGGTATGCCTGCACCTTGAATACTGCGTAGAGTTCTAGTCATCCCATCTCAAAAAGATGTATTGGACAAGAACTAGGGGTCACCCAATGAAATTAATAGGCGGTGGGTTTGAAACAAAAGGAAGTTTTTCTTCACTCAGTGCACCGTCAACCTGTGGAACTCCTTGCCAGAGAATGTTGTGAAGGCCAAGACTATGAGGGGGTTCAAAGAAGATCTAGATAAATTCATGGAGGTTTGGTCCATCAGTGACTATTAGCCGGGATGAGCAGAGATGGTGCCCTAGTCTTTTTGCCAGAAGCTGGGAATAGGCAACAGGGACTGGGTCACAGGATGATTCCCTGTTCTGTTCTCTCCCTCTGGGGCATCTGGCATTGGCCACGATCGGCAGACAGGACACTGGGCTGGATGGACCTTGGGCTGACCTGGTGTGGCCGTTCTCTTAACTCTCTTGAGTAACCTTTTTATCATCTACAAATGTTGCCACCTCAGTGTTTACTCCCTTTTCCAAATCATTTATGAATACGTTGAACAGCGCTGATTCCAGTACAGATCCCGAAGGGTCACTGCTGTTTGCTTCTCTCACTTGTGAGAGCTGACCACCCTTGTTTCCTGTCTGTCAGTCCCTGATCTATAAGAGGACCTCCCCTTTTATCCTATGACTGCCTTCTGAGCTTAATAGTCTTTGGTGAGGACCCTGTATCCTGAAATAGCTATCCAACATCTTAACAGTAAGCCCATTATTTCGGGCTCGGTATTCCAGCATCCCATGAGGAGTAAGGGATGTTTTGGAATAGTGGGTTATTTCGAAATTCAACGCCAAATTACAAAATAAGCTATTTTGAAATGAGATATGCAATGTGAGCTACACAAATTGCGTATCTTACTTCAAACTCCGGTACAGTGTAGATGTAGCCTGAAAGTCCTACATATGGTATATGTACTGGATCACTCTTGTGTATATGCTTCTTGACTCCCTCAGAATTCGAATAGATTGGTGAAGCATGATTTCCCATTATAAAAGCCATGTTGATTCTTCCCCCAACATACTGTGTTCATCTACAGGTCTGATATTTCTGTTCTTTCTATCGTTTTACCCAGTTTGCATGATACTCATGCTTACTGGCCTGTAATTGCTGGGATCACCTCTGGAGCCTTTTAAAAATAATCATTGTTAGCTAACATCTAGTCATCTGGTGATTTTAAGAAAGAAGTTACATACTGTAATAAGCAGTTCTGCATTTTTATAATTTAGTTCCTTCAGAACTCTTATGTGAATTCCATCTCGTCCTGGAGACTTAGAAAAATTAGATGTCTGCAAGTCACCAGGGCCTGATGAAATGCATCCTAGAATACTCAAGGAGCTGATGGAGGAGGTATCTGAGTCTTTTAGCTATTATCTTTCGAAAATCATGGAAGACAGGAGAGATTCCAGAAGACTGGAAAAGGGAAAATAATAGTGCCCATCTACAAAAAGGGAAATAAGAACAACCCAGGAAACTGCAGACCAGTCAGTTTAACTTCTGTGCCAGGAAAGATAATGGAGCAAGTAATTAAGGAATTCATCTGCAAACACTTGGAAGGTAGTAAGGTGATAGGGAACAGCCAGCATGGATTTATAAAGAACAAATCATGTCAAACCAATCTGATAGCTTTCTTTGATAGGATAACGAGTCTTGTGGATAAGAGAGAAGTGGTAGATGTGGTATACCTAGACTGTAGTACAGCATTTGATACGGTCTCGCATGATATTCTTATCAATAAATTAGGCAAATACAACTTAGATGGGGCTCCTATAAGGTGGGTGCATAACTGGTTGGATAACTGTTCTTAGTGATTAGTTATTAACGGTGCTGGAAAGGCATAATAAGCGGGATTCTGCAGGGGTCTGTTTTGGGACCAGTTCTGTTCAATATCTTCATCTACAATTTAGATACTGGCATAGAGAGGATACTTATTAAGTTTGCTGATTATACCAAGCTCGAAGGGGTTGCAAGTGTTTTGGAGGATAGGGTCACAATTCAAAATGATCTGGACAAATTGGAGAAATGGTCTGAGGTAAACAGGATGAAGTTTAATAAGGACAAATGCAAAGTGCTCCACTTAGGAAGGAACAATCAGTTTCACACATACAGAATGGGAAGCGACTGTCTAGAAAGGAGTATGGCAGAAAGGGATCTAGGGGTTATAGTGGACCACAAGCTAAATATGAGTCAGCAGTGTGATGCTGTTGCAAAAAAAGCAAACATGATTCTGGGATGCATTAACAGATGTGTTGTGAGCAAGATACGAGGAGTCATTCTTCTGCTCTACTCTGCACTGGTTAGGCCTCAGTTGGAGTATTGTGTCCAGTTCTGGGCACCACATTTCAAGAAAGATGTGGAGAAATTGGAGGCGGTCCAGAGAAGAGCAAGAAGAATGATTAAAGGTCTAGAGAACATGAGCTGTGAGTGAAGACTGAAAGAATTGGGCTTTTTTCGTTTGGAAAGGAGGAGACTGAGAGGGGATATGATAGCCGTTTTCAGGGGTCTAAAAGGGTGTCACAAGGAGGAGGGAGAAAAATTGTTCTCCTTGGCTTCTGAGCATAGAACAAGAAGCAATGGGCTCAAACTAAAAGGCACAGTGACTAGAGCCAAATCCCTGCAAGCTGCATGGAAACTTTTTAAAGACACCATAATAGAGGCCCAACTTAAATGTATACCCCAAATTAAGAAACAGCAAGAGACCTAAAAAAGAGTCGCTGTGGCTTAACCACCATGTAAAAGAAGCAGTGAGGGACGAAAAGGCATCTTTTAAGAAGTAGAAGTCCAATCTTAGTGAGATAAACAGAAAGGAACATAAACACTGTCAAATCAAGTGTAAAAATCTAATAAGAAAAGCAAAAAGAAATTTTGAGGAACAGCTAGCCAAAAACTCAAAAAGAAATAACAAAATGTTTTTTAAGTACATTAGAAGCAGGAAGCTTGCTAAAAAAACCTGTGGGTCCCCTAGATGATCGAGATAGAAAAGGAGCAATCAAGGACGATAAAGCCATTGCGGATAAACTAAATTATTTCTTTGCTTCAGTCTTCACGGCTAACGACGTTAAGGAGATTCCCAAATCTGCACCGTCCTTTGTGGGTGATGAATCTGAGGAACTCTCCCAGATTGAAGTGTCATTAGAGGAGTTTGTGGAACAAATAGAAAAACTCAGTGTTAACAAATCTCCGGGACCGGATGGCGTTCATTGAAGGGTTCTAAAAGAACTCAAATGAAAAATTGCTGAACCATTATCTGTGGTTTGTAACCTATCCTTTAAATTGGCTTCTGTACCTAATGACTCGAAGGTAGCCAACGTGACACCAATATTTAAAAAGAGCTCTAGAGGTGATCCTGGCAATTACAGATCGGTAAGTCTAAGTTCAGTACCGGGCAAATTAGTCGAAACAATAGTAAAGAATAAAATTGTGAGGCATGTAGAAGAGCATAATTTGTTGGACAAAAGTCAACATGGTTTCTGTAAAGGGAAGGCATGTCTTACTAATCTATTAGAGTTCTTTGAAGGGGTTAACAAGCATGCGGATAAGGGGGATCCAGTAGATATAGTATACTTAGATTTTTAGAAAGCCTTTGACAAGGTCCCTCACCAAAGGCTCTTGTGTAAATTCCATGGCCATGGGATAAGAGGGAAGGTCCTTTCTTGGATTGAGAAAAGGTTAAAAGACAGGAAATAAAGGGTAGGAATAAATGGTAAATTTTCAGAATGGAGAGGGGTAACTAGTGGGGTCCCCCAAGGGTCAGTCCTGGGACCAATCCTGTTCAACTTACTCATAAATGATCTGGAGAAAGGGGTAAGCAGTGAGGTGGTAAAGTTTTCAGATGATACCAAACTTAGGATAGTCAAGACAGAAGCAGACTGTGAGGGACTCCAAGAAGATCTCACCAAACGGAGTGATTGGGCAACAAAATGGCAAATGAAATTTAATGTGGATAAGTGTAAAGTAATGCACATTGGGAAAAATAACCCCAACTATATGTACAGTATGATGGGGGCTAATTTGGCCATGACAAATCAGGAAAGAGATCTTGGAGTTATCGTGGACAGTTCTCTGAAAACTTCCACACAGTGTGCAGCAGTGATCAAAAGGGCAAATAGGATGCTAGGAATTATTAAGAAAGGGATAGAAAATAAGACACAGAATTATCTTACTGCCCCTGTATAAAACTATGGTATGCCCACATCTTGAATACTGTGTACAGATGTGGTCTTGGAAAGGATTCAGAAAAGGGCAACTAAAATGATTAGGGGTTTGGAACGGTTCCCATATGAAGAGAAGCTAAAGAGACTGGGACTTTTCAGTTTAGGAAAGAGGAGACTGAGGGGGGGATATGATAGAGGTCTATAAAATCATGAGAGGTGTGGAGAGGGCCGTGGGGGGGGGGGAGGCGCCCCCAGGGGTTGGCTGCGCCGCGCCACGGGAGGGGGCTTTGGCCCCGGGGCAGGTGCCCACGGGGGTTGGCCGCACTGCGGGAGGGGAGGAGCCGTGCCGCACCGCGGAAGGGGGGTTTGGCCCCACCGCGGGAGGGTTGAGGGTTGCCCCTGGTACAGGCTCCTGCGGGGGTTTGGCCCCGCCACAGAATGGGGGGAGTTGCCCCCGAGGCAGACTCCTGCGGGGGTTTGGCCCCGTTGCGGGAGGCGGGGGTTAGCCCCAGGGCAGACATGCTCGGGGTTTCCCTGAGCCACAGGGGGCCCGGAGGAGGCATGTGCTGGCTTCCCGCGGGGGGGGGGGGGGGGGCAGGGAGAGAGAATCCTGGGAGGAGGCAGATGCAGGTGACTCTGCTGCCACTGGTACCCTGTCCCTGCTCCCCAGACTCCACTCCCCTGTCCCCAGCTACAGAACTCTGTCCCCATTCCCGTCCCCACTCCCAGAACTCTGTCCTCACTCCCCTCTCCCTAGCTACAGAACTCTGTCCCCATTCCCATCCCCACTCCCCAAACTCTGTCCTCACTCCCCTCTCCCTAGCTACAGAACTCTGTCCCCATTCCCATCCCCACTCCCCGAACTCTGTCCTCACTCCCCTCTCCCTAGCTACAGAACTCTGTCCCCATTCCCATCCCCACTCCCCGAACTCTGTCCTCACTCCCCTCTCCCTAGCTACAGAACTGTCCCCATTCCCATCCCCACTCCCTGAACTCTGTCCCCACTCCCCTGTCCCCATTCCCGTCCCCACTCCACAAACTCTGTCCCTACTGACACCCTGTCCCCAGCTGCAGAAACTCTGTCCCCACTGGCACTCTGTCCCCTGCTGCAGAACTCTGTCCTCTGCCCTCCCAGCACCCTGTTCCCTCTCCCCTGCCCTCAGCCTCAGAACTCTGTCCCCATTCCCATCCCCACTCCCCGAACTCTGTCCTCACTCCCCTCTCCCTAGCTACAGAACTGTCCCCATTCCCATCCCCACTCCCCGAACTCTGTCCTCACTCCCCTCTCCCTAGCTACAGAACTGTCCCCATTCCCATCCCCACTCCCTGAACTCTGTCCCCACTCCCCTGTCCCCATTCCCGTCCCCACTCCACAAACTCTGTCCCTACTGACACCCTGTCCCCAGCTGCAGAAACTCTGTCCCCACTGGCACTCTGTCCCCTGCTGCAGAACTCTGTCCTCTGCCCTCCCAGCACCCTGTTCCCTCTCCCCTGCCCCCAGCCTCAGAACTCTGTCCCCACAAAATGTATAATTATAAATGCTTCATTTTAAATTTAAATAGCATGAATAAAAAACAGACCATTTATTTCATAACTATAAACACCTGATTTTAATTTTACGTATCGCAATAATTTAAAAATAAACTGTTTATCAGAGTGTGTAAGTAAGGGCTGGGGATAGCAAGTGATTGACAGGAGGAGAATAGGAAGGGCGGGGCTTCAAGGAAGGGGCGGGGCAGTAGATCTTGGCCTGTTCTGAGATTTAAAAAGTGATCTTGGGTGTAAAAAGGTTGGAGACCACTGGTCTAGACAGTACTGGGTCCTGCCATGAGGGCAGGGGGCTGGACTCGATGACCTCTCGAGGTCCCTTCCAGTCCTAGTATTCTATGATTCTAGTGACTTATTACAGTAAAACTCTAATTGTCCGGCATCCAGTGGTCCGGCACTCCTGATAGTCCGGCATCAGCTGGAACCCAGAAGTGCTCCGGCTAGCCTGACAATTGGAGCTGTTCTGCCCCCAGCTTCCTCAAGTCCGCCGCTGGTCAGTTTAAGCAGCGGCTGACTTGGGGAAGCCGGGGGCAGAGTAGCTGGGGTGCTGCCAGGTTGGTCCCGCAGCGCTGCCCTCTCCCAGGGGGCACAGTTCCCCACCAACCCCAGACCCCTCATAGCCCCCCTTCTGGTAGTCCGGCATATCTGATAATCCGGCACCCCCTGGGTCCTAAAGGTGCCAGTTTATGGGAAGTTTACTTACCCTAAATAAGCCCTAAGATCCCCTCTAGTGACACGTCAGTCTGGGACAGTGGCTCAGACCAGCCTCCTAAAAAAGTGTGGCTGGGAGTGTGGGGATTTCCCTCATATCCTCTGCAGTGACGACTGATGCAAATAATTGATTAGCTTATCCAATGCTTCTTTAGCCACTTAGTTGTCCAGTGGCCCACTGGCTGTTTGGCAGGCTTCCTGCTTCTGATGTGCTATAAATACATACCTTGCATTTCAACTGCTATTAGTTGTCGTTATATAGTTACTCTTCAAATGCTGTTTTGGCCTGCCTTCTCGTGCTTTGACACTTAACTTCCCAGAGTTTATACTCCTTTCTGTTTTCCTGCAGTAGCACGTGACTTCTGATTTTTAGAGGATGCCTTTTTGTCTCTTAAGTGCCTCTTTTACTCTGCTGTTTAGTCACGGTGGCATTTTGTGGATATCTTACTGGGGTTTCTTGTTTTTAAATGTGGGCGTACGTTTATAGCTTGCACCTCTGTGATGGTGTTTTTAAATAGTCTTCATGCAATTTGTAGGCATTTCATCCTTTTGACTGTTCCTTTTAATTTCTGCTTTACTAGCTTCTTCACTTTTGTGTAACTTCCCTTGATGAAGGTAAATGCTACTGTGGGGGGTTTCTTTTGGTATTTCTCCTCCTCATAAAGATTTTAAATGTAATTCCATTATAATTGCTATTCCCAAGGTAATCAGAGTTACAAACTGACTGGTCAGTTACACACCTCCTTTGGAACCAGAATTATGCAGTCCGCTAGAGCAGAGACCAGACCAAACCAAATCAAAACCACACAGTTAAGAACTGTGTTAAATGTAAGCTACTAACAAAAGGAAAGAATCCAGTTAAAAATATTGACAAGGTAGGGAATCTGTTTCTAGACTTAAGATGGTTAAAACTCACATTTTTTTTCTGCATAGTACATTTTAAAATCTGCTTTCCGGGTATCACTTGGAACCATTGCAGGAGCGATCTCGAGAGAGATCTTGGAGTCATTGTGGATAGTTCTCTGAAACATCCACTCAGTGTGCAGCGGCAGTCAAAAAAGCAAGTAGAATGTTAGGAATCATTAAAAAAGGGATAGAGAAGAAGACAGAGAGTCTTATTTCCTATCTATAAAACCATGGGATGCTCACATCTTGAATACTGCTACAGATGTGGTTGCCTCATCTGAAAAAAGATATATTGGCATTGGAAAAGGTTCAGAGAAAGGCAACAAAAATTATTAGGGGTTTGGAACGGGTCCCGTATGAAGAGAGATTAAAAAGTCTTGGACTTTTCATCGTAGAAAAGAGTAGAGTAGGGAGGGATATGATAGAGGTCTATAAAATCATGACAGGTGTAAAAAAAGCAAATAAGGAAAAATTAGTTACTTCTTCCCATAATGTAAGAACTAGGAGTCACCAAATGAAATTAAAAAATGGCAGGTTTAAAACAAACAAAAGGAAGTTGTTCTTCATGCAGTGCACAGTCAACCTGTGGAACTCCTTGCCAGAGGATGTGGTGTAGACTAGGACTTGAACAGTGTTCAAAAAGGGGCTAGATACATTCATGGAGGTTAGGTCCATCAGTGGCTATTAGCCAGGATGGGTAGCGTCCGTTGATCTGGAAATGGATGATGGGAGAGGGTCCTTGTGAGGATTCCCTGTTCTGTTCACTCCCTGTGAGGCATCTGGCATTGGCCACTGTGGGCAGACAGGACACTGGGCTACGTGGGCCTTTGGTCTCACCTAGGGATGTACAGTAAAACTCTGATGGTCCGGCACCATCAGGAACCCGGAAGTGCTCCGGGCAGCTGGATGATTGGAGCTGCTCTGCCCCCAGCTTCCCTGATTCAGCTGCTGCTAAAACTGACCAGCGGCTGAATCGGGGAAACCGGGGGCAGAACAGCTGGAGTGCTGCCGGGTAGGTCCCGTAGCGCTGCCCCTCGGGGCTGCGGGACCAACCCGGCAGCACCCCAGCTGCCCTGATTCAGCTGCTGCTGAAAATGACCATCGGCTGACTCCAGGAAGCCCGAGACAGAGCTGCTCTGCCCCAGCTTCCTGGAATCAGCTACTGGTCAGTTTCAGCAGCAGCTGACTTGGGTACACCTGGGACAGAGCAGCTGGGATGCTGCCGGGTTGGTCCCCGCAGCGCCGAGGTTTGGCGCTACCAGACAAACCCAGCAGCGCCCCAGCTGCTCTGTCCCAGGCGTGTCCGATTCAGCTGCTGTTGAAACTGACCAGCGGCTGACTCCAGGAAGCCCGGGGCAGAGCAGCTCTGTCTCTGGCTTTCTGGAATCAGCCCCTGATCAGTTTCAGCAGCGGCTGACTTGGGGACACCTGGGGCAGAGAAGCTGGGGTGCTGCTGGGTTGGTCCAGTAGCGCCGAGGAGTGGCGCTGGGGGACCAACCCGGCAGCACCCCAGCTGCTCTGCCCCAGGCGTCCCCGAGAGCAGCTGGGGTGCTGACAGGTTGGTCTCGCGGCGCCAAGTGTCGGCGCTACCCGACCAACCCGGCAGCACTCCAGCTGCTCTGCTGCAGGCCTCCCAATTCAGCCGCTGCTGAAACTGACCAGCAGCGGCTGAATCAGGGACTCCTGGGGCAGAGCCGGACTATCAGAAGGGAGGGCTATGAGGGGGTCTGGGGTAGCATCCCCCCACCCCACCCCAGACCCCTCATAGCCCCCCCTTCTGATAGTCCGGCACCCCCTGGGTCCTAAAGATGCCGGATTATCGGAAGTTTACTGTAGTGGTATAGTCGATTAACCGAAAAGCAAAAGCTTATAGGTTAATACTATAGACTACACGCATTTCCCTCCCTCCACCCTTGCCAGGACATTTTTTAGCAGGCTGGCCAGCAGCCCAGCTCACTTCTGGCTCGCACTGGCTCCAGAACCTACCCCTGCTGCAGCTCTTCATTCAAAGTATATTAGGAGTCAGGCAGGCTCAGTTCTGGCTCATGCTAGATCTGGGAGCTCAGACCCACCTTAGACAGGGGCTGCTGCCACCCCACACCGCTGCCTCTTTATCACCGGGCAACTAGCCGGTCCGCAAGGAGAGCTGGTGTTTAAACTGTCTCCCCTCATGGACCAGCTCCTGCCTGATCCCCCTACATTGCTGCCTTTGATACGCTGGCTGCCAGTCCTGCCTCCAGGGACTAGAGACTAGTCGACTAACCAATAAGAATTCATGAGGGTACTCGACTGTTCAGTGAACCGCTATTTAACATCCCCAGTCTGACCCAGTCTGCCCATTCCTATGTTCTTCGCTGTCTGTCCTAGACCGCTAACTCAAACCCTGGCAGAGTGACCACAGCAGCTTTGATCTTCTCTGTAATGTGGACGTACCCAAGTGTCCACTAAACTGTCACTCCCACTGCCGTGTCTTGCTCTCAATGCCAACTTAACTCCCCTGTGCTAGGTGTAGCGCTTAGATGGATGCCTGTCGGCGTAGACGCTGCTCTGGTCCTTGAGTTGAACTCCGTTGCCCGGCAGCCAGGTACGCAGGCCTGGCGTGGCACTGCAGGCGTGCTGCTTCTACAGATTGCTGCCTGCCATGCTTGGCGAAGCCGCCGCCGCCGTCAAGAGCGCTGCGGTGTAGCGAGGCCTCGAAGTGAACAGTAGGGAGGCACATGAGGGATGGGGACTTGGGGAGCCAGGACATAGTTCTGACGATGGAGCAGTCGAGCCAGTCTCCGCGAGCCCTGTGCAGGCACAGGAATGTCTGGTAAGCCTGCAGTCTGCTTTGCTAGTGCAGGCTCACGCTGGGAGATAGCTGTGCTTTGAACGTGCATGGATCAAGGAGCATGAGTTCAGTGTGCCAAGTTTCAATTTCTCTTGTGAACGCACTCACAATAGTACTTCTGTGCATTGCATCTTCTGCAGCCTGGAGGCTCTCTCCATCCACACGAGCAGAGCGGCTGAGGCCCAAAGAGGACATGGGATGATGTCCTCTGGCGCTCCAGCGACTGAGCCTGGAGGCCTACCCTCCTGGGTAGAATGAGCAGGGCGAGCAGAGAGGAGAGGCAGGCAAAGCACAGTGATGTGCAGCAAGCCAGGCTCGCGCATCAGACGAGCTGGAGACACTGGTCGAGCGTCAGGTTCCACAGACCTGGGCTTGCTTCCCTCTGCAGCCCATAAGGGACTGCACTCTGGCGCCAGCCCACGCCACCCCACCTGGGGGGGTACAGCCATTCTCAGCTGCACGTATGCTGACCTGGCCCGGGTCTGACCATTGGTTCTTCTCCAAAGACTCTGTTCCCTGGCATTATAGTTCCCTTCACTTACCGATACGTCTGTTTGCCTGGCTTTGGAATAAATGTCTATTTATGGAAACTTAATTCATTTTTATTAGCACCCAACGTTTGCTGGCGGGCACTGACATCATTCACAGCTAATAGCAGTAGGTGCATTTGCCATGGTATATTCCTACACACAGAGCCCTCCGTGCACGGCTCGTCCCAGGGTGCAAACAAAACAATGGCCTGGCTTCACATGATCTTGCTGCATCCATCCCTGTGGGTCCCTCCTGAAATCGGCATGGGAAGGCTCCCTGGTGAGCTCTCCTTGTAGCTCTGGTGTCTGGCTGATCCAAACAGTGGACGGCCATTCCGCCTTCCCCTTGTCGGAAATGTTCCTCCTTTGCTTCCCAGTTTTTAGGCAGCAGGCAGCCATATTTATTGGGATTCTTTTCTCAGTGCAGTCCAGTCTCGTGAATTGGCAGCACCAGTGTCCTGCCAAAGGCAAGTCCAGCTGTCAGGCTGGACCTGGTGAGCCTGTCATTCAAACCCTCCTTGCTACTCTCCAGGTGGCTGACGTGTGGCTTTGAGGCTCAGGCTGGGTCTCCAGGACCAGCATCCCCACTGGTCACCCTCTAGTCAGGAAAGCACCCTGGCTTTCAGTGTTCTGAGCAGGCCTGTACTCCTCAGGACGTGCAGCGTGCCCTTCCCTGACCAGCCGGCGATGTCCCCGGAGAGCCACCAGCACAGGCCATCCCATAGAGAAGTTTCCTTTTCTGTGAATGTATTCAGGCAAGGGCTCTGGTTCCAGCCATCTACCCCCCCATCACCGACTGGGAACCCCATTGTTCCCCAGCCGTCCCCTGGCTCCTGCACGTTGCCCAGAGTCCCCGCCCTCTTGTAGCATGATGCCCCTGAGGACCTGGAGCACAGTGTGGCGGATTTCCCAACTCCCAGGGTGTTCCTGGTAGAGCGTGAGCAATCGCATTGCCACGTGCTTCTTGGCTACCAGTCAGCTCTGTGCTATTGCTGCACTGAAGAACTGGGGCCAGCTGCTGACATGTGGCCCTTGCCTCTACAGCCCCCGCTCGCCATCCCAGCCCCTCGTGAAACGAGGAGTAACGGTAGTTTGGACTTGGAAGCCTAGTCTGAACTACCTAGTCCGTGCCGCGTGTAGCCGCGCGGCACGGAGTCCGCACTAGCGGATATTTAAAAATGGCGGCGCCCAGCTTTATGCAAATGAAGCCCGGGAAATTCAAATCCCGGGCTTCATTTGCAACTCCGGTTCCTACATTACCACCCTAGTTCGAACTAGGGTGGTAGTGTAGACATGCCCTCAGAGTGCTACAATCCCGTCAGGCTGGGCTTGTTTCCTGGGCCTAGAACTGGTGCTCCGCCATTTGCAGCTGCTCTGTGAAGGCCAGCCCCAGCCTCCACGCAATTGTCCTGTGACCTGCAGCTCCGCGGGTGGCTCTGCAAATACTGCGGGGTTAGGCACAGTGTGCTCACACAGTAGTGCAGAGCTGGGCAGGGTCCACACTACGCACAGATGTGGCAAATATGTGGGTTTGTGGCACTGGGCAAGGTCCACGCTTTGCACGGACATGGGTTTGTGGAGCTGGGCAGGGTCCACGCTTTGCACAGACGTGGCAAACGTGTGGGTTTGCAGGGATTTTGAAAAGGCATGAAACCTCACAGGATGGAGAAAACTCCATTGTGGGACATGAGCAGAGTATTCTCAGTTGCTTCTGCCTGACAGTTACCCCATGAGGCACTGGAAACCCTTCCCAAGCCACCTGCGCTGGTGCTGCAGGCTTCCTGACGGGACAGCTAGCCAGGGTGTCTGCTCTCTGCGTCCGTGCGGGTACTGAGGCGGCACGAGTGCGGTCCAGATGTGCAGAAGTGTAATTACTGCGCCAGCTGTATGCTGGTGTCGCGTAGGGTCAACTTCATTTTGTAGCGTGGGGGAGGGCGCGGGAGGGGTTCTCCAGCAGGCTCGTGAAAAGCTGCCAAGCGGGAGGAGTAGGACAAAGGAGCTGGGGACGCTACAGAGGTAACAGCAAGGGATGGAGGAGGTTTCTGGCTGCCCCAAACGAAGGCCGGGGCCAGAGCCCAGTGGAATCCTAGTCAGGGGCTTCCAGGTGAAGAAGTTCCTGTATGCTGGAGAATAAGGCCTGATTAGCCCCGAGTGAAGCCACAGAACTTCTGCTTTTCCGCTGCCTTAGGGACAGAGCATGCTGAGGCCGCAGCCGGGAGGGGTCAGCCCTGGCCCAGACTTGACAAGGACAGAGCTGGGTGTGATGGCACAGGGGAGGACAGCCCGTCCCACAGTGCGGAGATGCTTGTAGACTTTTTAGTATAGGAGATTGAATGTCCCCCAGAGTGACCAATCTTGTCTGTGCTTGGTCTCTGTGCCTCATTCCACACATTTGTACTTTGCACCTACTTGTGAATTGTCCTTCTCCACTGCTTAGTGCATTGCACAAATCCCCCCGTTCTGCGGGCTCGTGTGATCCTTAATGCTGGTCGCTGCTCCAGCGTCCTAGCGGCTCGCTCTCAGAACTCTGGCAGAGGGCGTCTTTAGGAAAGAAAATAAAAACAACCAATGGTCTGGTGGCACTTCATAAACCAACGAACACGTCGATGGGATCACGGGCAGTGCCCACGGAAGCTCACGCTCCCATCGACGTGTTTCGTTAGGCTATAAAGTGCCACCAGACCACTGGTTGGTTACGCTTATTAAGTTTGCAGATGATACCAAGCTGGGTGGGGTTGCGACTTCTTTGGAGGATAGGGACATAATTCAAAATGACCTTAGCAAGTTAGAGAAATGGTCAGAGGTAAACAGGATGAGGTTTAATAAAGAGAAATGCAAAGTGCTCCACTTAGGAAGGAACAATCAGTTCCATACATACAAGATGGGAAGCGACTGTCTAGGAAGGAGCATGGCGGAAAGGGATCTAGGGGTCATAGTGGACCACAAGTTGAATATGAGTCAACAGTGTGATGCTGTTGCAAAAAAAGCAAATATGATTCTAGGCTGTATCAACAGGTGTGTTGTAAGCAAAACTCGTGAAGTCATTCTGCCGCTCTACTCTGCACTAGTTAGGCCTCAGCTGGAGTACTGTGTCCAGTTCTGGGCGCCACATTTCAAGAAAGATGTGGAGAAATTGGAAAGGGTACAGAGAAGAGCGACAAGAATGATTAAAGGTCTAGAGAACATGACCTATGAAGCCAGGCGTCATGAACTGGGCTTGTTTAGTTTGGAAAAAAGAAGATTAAGGGGGGACATGATAGCGGTTTTCAAATATCTAAAAGGGTGTCACAAGGAGGAAGGAGAAAATTTGTTCCTCTTGGTTTCTGAGGACAGGACAAGGAGTAATGGGCTTAAAGTGCAGCAGGGGAGGCTTAGATTGGACATTAGGAAAAAAATCCTAACTGTCAGGGTGGTCAAATATTGGAATAAATTGCCAAGGGAGGTGGTGGAATCTCCCTCTCTGGAGATATTTAAGAACAGGTTAGATAGACATCTGGCAGGGATGGTGTAGACGGAGCTTGGTCCTGCCTTGAGGGCGGGGGGCTGGACTCGATGACCTCTCGAGGTCCCTTCCAGTCCTATGATTCTATGATTCTATGATTTCCCACACCCAGGGGCTTTTCTCTCCTGCTCTCTCTCTCTCTCTCTCTCTCTCTCTCTCTCTCTGCGAGGCGCATCTCCGATTTGGTGTTCCTGAAGAGACTGCTCCTTCCTGTTTGGCAGGAGGCAGCATGCAAAAGGGATGGGGGTCTGGCTCCGTGGCTGGTGTGCTCATAGGCCACGCAAAGCTGTGCCACTCTCATGTGGAGGAGCCAGGCCTGCGGGAGACGATGTCTTCGGAGAAGTAGAGACCCAAGTGAATCGTTGCGGGCTCAGCTGCCACTCTTCTGTTAGGCTGCAGGTGCCGGATCTTGCCTCCTATACCTGTAACAGAACCAAGCACAATTTAAAAGAACTTCAGCCGGTCATAAGGGACAGGTATAGGGAGAGCTTGGGCGTTTTGGATCGTGTCACTCCCAGGTGACAGATCCGTTGGAGCATCTCTCAGTCTTCCCTAGACTGCTCGATGTGCAGGGATCCTGTATCCTAGCAGTTGAAATCTGAGATGTAATAAGCTCTTCCTATAAACTCTGGGGCGTCTGTCAGCCTCTTGGCTGCCCTCCCCGACAGGACCCCGGTCCTAGCGGTAAAGACACGGACGTTAAACTTCTCGGGGCCTTGTGTCCCAGCAGTTAAAGACTCGGGTGTGACACACACACACACACACACACTCTCTTCTCCCCCCTCCCCCCCCCCGACTGTCGGCTGACAGTGCCCCAGGTCTGTGCCTGCTCCACATGTCCATTTCCTGCAGCTTGGTTGGAGATGAACCCCAGCTGAATGGCACCTGGCTCTTCTGCTGTGGGAGGAGGGGAAGAAGGAGAGATTCTGCCCTTCATCAGCTTGTGTTGCAAACATGCTTGAGGGAGGAAACTCTCTGGGGGTTCCTCCTTGCTGCACCCTATTGGAGTCCAGGGGTGGGCAATACAACGGCGGTGGTTCGCCACAGGTAGACCCTGGAGGGCTGCTGCTATATTTACCTGCGCCCCTGCAGGAAGCAGCTATCGCAGCTCCCGTTCCTGGCCAGTCTGAGCGGAGGGAAGCAGTGTGGTCCACAGCCAGTGGGAGCTGCCATCACCGAGACCTACGGAGGTGCAGGCAAACATAGTGGCAGCAGCCCGACCAGATCTAGCCTGCGGGCCAGTATGTGCCCACCTGCTGTAGTTGATGCTGGACTGTGTGGGTGTATGAGTGACACATGCCCTCTCGAGGAGTCGGCTGCCCCCGCATCATCGTAAAATCATCTTTGATCATATGAACTTCAAGTGGGCTCCATTCCTTCCAGCTGTGATGTGGCTTCAACACAGCCCGCTAGTGTGGCCGGTCCCAGCTCCTCCAGAGCGTGTGCTGGCCCAGCCTCCTCGCAGCACAGAGCTGTGGAGAGAAGGCTGAGGGGTGCCTGCACGTGCTTGCTACTCTCTGAGCAAGACGCGAGTGATGGCACTGCCGCCGCCGCTCTTGCAGACAGCCGGGAAAGCGGGGCGCACTGCCTCCGAAGAGGAGCGGAGGAAGGTCTGGAAGGGAAGACTGGTAGAGCAGGAGCTCGTTGTCCCTCTCTCGTGCAGTTTTAGTGGCATTAAAAGGCGGAAGGTTCAAAACGAAGAAAAGGAAAATACCTTTCCACGGGCTGGAGTCGGCCAGGGGGACTTGCTGCCGCGGGATCAGAGCCTGGCCCCGTGACTTGCGAGTATCCAGACTTCGACTAGTGCTTGGTGGCGACGGCTGGAAGGCACTTGCACCCCCTGCCTCAAGGCTGCCTCTTCGGGGGTAGAGCGCCGCTTTGTCTTACGCCTGCTCTGGGGGCTTCTTGCCCCGTCCAAGAGAAGATGCTGCACTGGGCAGTTGGTCCAGCTGGACTCTTCCCGGGATCCCTCTCCTTGTGGGTTCTCCCACCTGTCCTGTCGTGGTGGTGGTTGTCCTTGCTTAGCACAGACGTGTGTGTTTCCCTCTCCGCTTCTCCTCGGCCCTTGATCATGCTTGTTCTGCCCTTTGGCTTCAGCTTTCAATCCCCCTTGTAAAGAGGAGCCCAGATGTGATTTCATTTCAGCAGAGGTCACACAGATTGGTGCATCCTTGCGGTCTAGCATGCTCCATGCCTGTTTCAGCGGAGCTCTTCCAGCGACTAGCGTAAGCTTTTCCGTGTTGGTTTGTTCTATCTTCAGTCGGAACTCCCCCATGCTAAGCCCTACCAGAAGGGCTCTTCCTGCAGAAACCCAGCACTTTGCACAGCTGGGACCCAGAGATGCTCCCTTAGGTTCAGAGAAGGGCAACTAAAATGATGAGGGGTTTGGAATGAGTCCCATGTGAGGAGAGACTGGGACTTTCCAGCTTGGAAAGAGGAGACTGAGGGGGTTAGGAGAGAGGTCTATAAAATCACAAGTGGTGTGGGGAAAGTGAATAAGGAAAAGTGATTTACTTGTTCCCATAATACAAGAACTAGGGGCCACCAAATGAAATTAATGGGCAGCAGGTTTAAAACAAATAAAACAAGTTCTTCACACAGCGCATAGTCAACCTGTGGAACTCCTTGCCAGAGGAGGCTGTGAAGGCTAGGACTGTAACAGGGTTTATCAGAGAGCTAGCTAGATTCATAGGTCCAGCAATGGCGATTAGCCAGGATGGGTAGGAATGGTGTCCCTGGCCTCTGTTTCTCTGGAGGTGGGTGACGGGAGGGATCGCTTCTCTCCCGGTGGTTTAGGACTTCCAGCTCTTGGGAATAATCCGTCTCCATGGTGTGGGTTGCATAGATCGAAGGGGGTTCCTACAGCTGCTGGCGGCGAGATGGCCTGGCTGGGAGGAATAGTGACATGGGGCGCTGGCTCTGGTAAATACCGAAGGGGCGGGCAGGGCTCCCGTCCCACTGCGCTCCGAATGGAAGCCGAGTTCCTCTGCATGTCTGCTGACTGCGCGCTCCCCGGGCGGTGCCTCCTGCCGCAGGGCGGCCCTTCTCCAGGCAGTGGAGTGAGCCGGTCGGCTCCGGGTCCGTCCGAGCTTTCCAGGGGCTGCTGCGCAGGGCGCGTCCCGCAGTGTGACAGGCCTTTCTGCCTTTCTCCTTCCCAGGTGTCTGCTGCCTCTCAATGGATCCCGGTGACTTCCCCGGATCCTTGGACCCCCTTTCCCTGCCTGAGAAGCCACTCGGTGATCTCCCTGCAGACATGGACTTCGGAGAAGATCTGCTGGGCTCCCAGGCAGCTTCTACCCCGCAAGTGCCAGTTCCCCAGCCCCCTGAGAGGGAATGGGGTCCGAGCAAGCCGGTGGCTGCAGACGGGGGCTTGGACCTTCTGGGGAAAGCAGACAGTTTAGCTGGTCTCAGCAAATCAAACAATCTTGATCTAGATAAATCCAGTGTCCTGGGTGTTCTGGAGAAACCTGGTGTTCTAGAGGACTTAGATGAAGCCACTGACTTGATGGTTCTAGATAAACCAGGGGGGTTGGAGGGTCTGTACAAGGCCCATTCTTCCCAGGACTTGGCGGACGGGCACGGGGACTCCTCTGAGCTGGACAGGGAAGACCTTTTGGCAGAAGCGTGGAAAGAAGAGGAAGATAAACCCAAATACGACTCCGGAGACCCAAAAGATGATTGTGCTCCTGCCACTCCCACGCTTTGTGATGGCAACAGCCTGGAGTCCCCCCGGCAGCCTGTTTCTGGGGCAGGGGAGCTGAGCCGCGATGCACCCGCAGAAGATTTCACACCACTCGCAAGTTCGCCAGTGGGTCTGCCCCAGCCCAGCCTTAAGCAGGCAAAGAAGACCAGGTTGAAGGCCCCAAGGAAAAGCTCCCCTGTGCAAAAAGAGGAGTCAGCAGCAGAAGAGGGGCTAGAACAGCCCTCTGCCCTGCCCCCGGAGCACGCTGCTGAAGGCCAGGCCGAGGAGGGGGACGAGGATGGCAGGAACGCCCTCAGGCAAGAGAGCGGTGGGCCGCAAGCACAGGAAGTCGCACAGTCATCCTCCCCAGGTGGGTACTGGCTGCACCGGTGCGGAGCGGCGGGGGCCTGGGCAGCTGTAGCCTTAGCCAGGGCGCTCTCTGCCTGCTGATGGGGCAGGCGTGGGAGGGAATTGCTTGGGCAGTGCAAGTGACCACCATTGGCAGGAGGGGCTGAGCAGGGAGAGGGGCCTGCACCCACCCCTCCCTTCCCAGACAGTCGTATTTACAGAGTCCGTCGCCAGCTTGGCTTCAAGGACGGAGACGTGAGAGCTGCCGCTGCCCCTGCTCTGCGTCCGGCCTGCTCCCTGCGCCCCCACGCGTGGGTCTCCCGTCACGTGGCTCTGCAGTCCCCAGCCTGGCGGGGGTTGGAGCCCTGCCGCTGTGGTCTGAGCCCTGGAGAGAAGGGGCGGCAGCTCAGGTGTGCTGTTTTCCCTTGCAGGAGACGCCCTGGCCGGGAAGGGGAGTGAGCAGCCAGCTGAGAAGGTGAGGCCGGGAAGCAGTGTGCATGTCTCGGGCTGCCGCCTTCTCTGTGCTGGGCAGGTGGCTTCAGTCTGCTCCCTGCCGCTGCCCAGGCCAGGGCCCCTCCCCCATAAGCCACCTGCCAAGCCCACAGGGCCCCTGCTAGGCGCAGCAAAGCCCGAGGGACTGGGGCAGAGGGGGTGGGAGGAAGAGCCTGGAGCGGGGCCTGGCCGTGGCCAAGGCTTTCGGGCCCTAGGCCCCTGGACGGCGGCTGGGCTGAATATTCTCTGTGTGTCTTCCAGGAGCAGAAGAGAAGCGAACGAGCCAGGAGGTCGGAGGCAGCCAGGCCTGAAACCGTGAACTCTTCCGAGAGCAGTAAGTCCCCTGGGCTGGCCGCCAGGAAGGGGACCTGTGAGCACGGCCCTGGGAGGCCCCTGCCAGCCAGGAGCAGGGTCCCCTGGGCAGCTCTGTCCCTTCCCCCACCCACCGGGCGTCAGCGCGACTTCATTGCAGGGCTTCCCTGGGGCAATCGTCCGGTTCTGCCTCTGGGATGCACAGGGCCTGCGGTGCCTTCCTCTGGGCCGCCGAGGAGCCGGGGCCCGTGCGTGCCAGCTGAGCCCCCCGCTCCCTTCCCTTGTGCTGGGCCCACGGCGCAGACAGCAGTGCCCAAGCCGGGGGGCTCGCCAGCACATTTGGGTGTTTCAAGGTCCCTGGCTCCTCCCCCCGTTCCCCCGGTCTGGACACAGCCCCTCAGGGAATCTCTCTCCCTCTCCCCGCCCGCAGTCCCGGTCTCTGACGAGGACTCAGACGCTATGGTGGACGATCCCAACGACGAGGACTTTGTTCCCTTCCGTACCCGGCGCTCGACCCGCATGTCCTTGCGCACACAGATGGCTCAGCGGGCTGCCCGCTCCACCGTCACCAAGATGACTTGTGCCAATTGCCGGACTCCCCTGCAGAAGGGCCAGACAGCCTACCAGCGCAAGGGGCTCCCGCAGCTCTTCTGCTCCAGCTCCTGCCTCACCACCTTCTCCAAGAAGCCAGCCGGCAAGAAGATCTGCACCTTCTGTAAAAAGTGTGTGCCCCCCCCTGCCGCCCGGCAAGGCACCCGGGCCCCTTGCCCACCCTCATACTCTTCCCAAGCCAGCCCCTGCCCCCACTGACCGGTCCCTCCCTGTCCCCAGGGAGATCTGGAACACCAAGGACTCGGTTGTGGCCCAGATTGGCTCGGGCGGCTCTTTCCACGAGTTCTGCACCTCTGTGTGCCTCTCCCTCTACGAGGCGCAGCAGCAGCGACCAGCCCCGCAGCCTGCAGAGGCCTCGGACACCAGCCGTTGCAGTGTCTGTCACAAGCCTGGGGAGGTAAGCTGAGCCCAGGGGCTCCAGCGCTCAGTCCTGGCGCTGGCGTTGGAGGTGACGCAGCAGCCCGCACCAGCCAGGTGCCCGCGAGCTGCTCGTCCCGTGCTAGGGCTTGGCCGAGCCTGTCCGCGCCGGCGTCAGACTGGGCCTTGTTTTCAGTCTTCCTTGCGCCTGGTTCCCCCGCCAGGCGTGGAGACGCAGCGTTTGCTCTCTCCTGGGCCCCAGGCTGCCCCTTGCAGCTCCCCGTCCCACTTGCTCTGTTGCCCTGATGGAGGAGCAGCCTGCCCAGCGGCGAGAGCCCCTCCTGGCCAGAGGCCCAGGCCAGCCGGGGACCCGCCCTGCCCGTGCTTGCCCTGAGGGAGCCGGTGCCGGTGTGTGTGCAGATCCAGCACGAGGTGAGCAACGGGAACGTGGTGCACCGGCTCTGCAGCGACGCCTGCTTCACCAAGTTCCGCGCCACCAAGGGGCTGAAAACCAACTGCTGTGACAACTGCGGCCTCTACATCTACAACAAGGGGCTGCCCCTGGAGTACCTCTTCCACGAGGGCCAGCAGAAACGCTTCTGCAACTCCACCTGCCTCGGCAGCTACAAGAAGGTGAGGGGCTGCAGGGTGCCCGCCTCCCTGGCCCGAGGCTTTTCCCAGGCTCGGCGCAGGGCGCCCCTCTGCTGTGGCAGCAACGCCAGGCCCCTCAGGTGCCCAGGGGCTCCCTTGAGCGCACACCCCGGGAGGTGCTCTGAGCCTACCCCTGCTGCTAGGGCGGCAGTTCCCCAGGTCTGGCCCAGGGCCTGGGGGCCGGCTGGAGAAATCGGTCGCTAGCCCAGTGAGGCTGGCTGTCAGGGCACAGAACTGGCTCCTTGTGGTGGCAAGCACGCCCAGAGCTAGTTCTAGTCAGCTGTGCTACACCGTGCTCCCGGCGAGGGGCCTCTTCTGCATCTAGCCATGGGTGCCCCAGGCTAGCATGGCCCCCGCGGATTTCCTGGAGGGTACAGGAGAGTGTGGCCTGCTCTCGGGCTTTGCCAGCAGCTGCCAGGGCCTGTGACCTGAGGGGAGCAGAGTCCAAGCTTGGCATCCCTGTTGCATGCTCCTGCGAGCCCCGGCGGGAGAGCTGCCTTTGGGCCAGCGAAGAGGCTAGGGGTGAGGGTGGGCTAGGGCCAGCCAGGACGTGGCGTGGAGGGAAGCAGGATTCGAGCGCTGTGCGTTGTGCCCGCAGAAGAATACCCGCGTGTACCCCTGCATGTGGTGCAAGACGCTGTGTAAGAACTTTGACATGCTGCCCAACGTGGACCGGAACGGCAAGATGGGTCTGTTCTGCTCCATCTGCTGCACCACCTCGCACAAAGTGAAGCAGTCGGGCCTGACGGGTAAGAGCGTGCCAGCCCCACGCCCAGTGTCACTGCCCTGGGGCCCGTCGGCGGGAGGTGCAGAGCGGAGGTGGCGCCAACAGACCCAGGGCACCGGTGGCGGCTCATGCAGACTGGGCTCCCGGGCAGCAGAGTCCTGGGTGAGTCCGGGCTGGGCTCCCCGCTGGGGCTGCTATGGCCTGCCTGTCCCGAGGCGACATTTCTGCCCTGGCCAAGCCCGGCATTGCCCCAGGTGTCGAGAGTGGGTGGGAACAGCCCCCCTTCCGTGCTGCTGCCACCGCTGGCTGTGCTGTCTCGCTAGGTCCCGCAAGACCCTGCAGCTTCTGCAGGAAGAGCCTGTCTGAGCCCTGCTATTACAACAAGGCTGACCGGGTCGTGTACCAGTTCTGCAGCCCCAGCTGCTGGACCAAATTCCAGGTACTGAAACGTTCTTCCTGTCAGGGCGGGGTCCGGAGCCCCCTCCTCTCCCAGCAGAGGGCCCCGGGAGGCAGGGGCTGCTCCCGAGAACTCTCTGGCTCAGTGCAGGGGTAGCACTGGTTGTTGGCTCCTGCGCGTGAGCCTGTGCCAGCTGCAGTGCTGAGAGTGCGACTGGCTGTGCGGGCACAGGGCGGGGGAGACGCCTGGCTCGCCCACTGGTAACGAGGGGGTGGCAGAGAGCGTGTGCGGAGGACACCGTTCCAGCTCCGCCCCCGGGAGCCCTGGACGAGGCGGTGGAGCAGAGCTCTGGCCTTATGGGGGCATCGGGGCGCTGAGGAAGGGGTCCGTTCAGAGTGGCCTGGGCACTGGCCAGCCGCCGGTCCCTGGCAAAGCGGGGAAGAACGGCCGGTGGGGGATGGCTGCCGACAGCCGCGTGGTGCGCGGGGGGAGTCTGGGAAGGGCTTTCTCGGAGTGACACGCTGGGTAAAGAAACGGCTCGGCCACGCGCACGTGGAATGGCTCACGGACGGTGTGGAAAGCCCCTGTCCCCAGGGAACCACCGCCTAGTGGGGTCCTGACAGGACTGGTCTCCTCGGCCCAGGGCCAGCATTTCCATCGGTGGTCTGGAAGGAAATAGCAACCCCTGCGGGAAGGCTTGGCGGCTGAGCCAGACCTTGGCAGTGAGAAGTGATGGTGAGGGCGGGCAGGCATCAGAGTGGTCCGGTTTGCTGGGGAAGCTGGGCCCATTGAACGAAGCCAAACGGGAGTCATGCCTCTAGGAGCAAAGGGGGCCAGCCTCTGGGGGCCGTGTCCTGGCAAGCAGGGACTCTGGAGGGTCTTGGGTTCTCAGGCAAGCAGCCGAGGGGAGCTCCCAGTGTGATGCTAACGTGACTCCTGGGCGGGTAAACGGGCATCACAACTGGGGAGCTGGGAGGGGACGTCCCGTCTGACTGAGGCAGATCTTGGAATACTGTGTCCAGCTCGGGTGTCCACGGTTTCGAAAGGCCACTGAAACATTGGGGGGCGCCCAGCAGAGCCCCAGAGCGGGTGTGAGGGTCCCGTGTGCTAGGGAGAGATTTCAAGGCCAACGTATTTAGCTTGTCAGACGCCTGAGAAGTGAGTTGGTCGCAGCATCTGCGCGTCTTGGGGGAGGAAATACGGGGCTAGTTAATCTAGCAGAGAATCAGATGCTGGCAGCCTAAGCTAAACACCGTCAGATTTAGAAAGACCGCATCAGCGGTAGGAAGATGAAGGCCTAAAACAAATGCTCAGGTAGCACAGGCCTGGTCTGAGGCCCGAGGCCTAGCTAGCAATGGACAAACCATGGCTAACATAAAGCAGAGCTAAGATGTAGCAAGAGGCAGGCCCCTGCTCACAGAACTTGGCACAAACAGGGCTGAGCGTGCGAAACACTCATTGGTAATAGGTGTAGAGCAGTCACTGGCGCTGGGCACCGACTGTAGAGCAGTCACTGGCGCTGGGCACTGACTGTAGAGCAGTCACTGGCGCTGGGCATCGACTGTAGAGCAGTCACTGGCGCTGGGCAGAAGTTGAAAGCACATTCCAAAAGGATGGGACCACCAGCTGGTTAAGCCCTTGGTACCCGCTCCCCACAGATCCCAACCCAGGTCCAGGAAATGACAGCTAGAGATGAGCTAATCAAGCCACAAGGTGCAGGCTGCTGGGTGGTGTCGAGGAAGCGTCAGAGGGTGGTTCCCTGACAGCGTCAGCAGTGATGTGTAGCTTGTTTGTACCTGTATCTAGGGTGGTATCTTGGGGGGCAGTGGGACCTCCCGCTGGGCGAGTCGTTCCCCCATTGTTAGGGGTACGTGTGCATAGTAGTCTCCTGACAGCTGTCACTGCGTTTTACTTAACAATAAACCTGGCCGGGCGCCTTCGATCCTTCTCTGGTTCGTGGTCCCTGGGGGCCCTCTCAGGGTCTGCTGTGTTGACGAACCTGCAGATCGCCACAGCCCAGGCCTAGAGCACGCAGCTTTCCGGTTCTTGCCATCGACGGAGCCAGAGACCTGTGAGGAGCCCCTGACCCTGCCAGTGTCTCAGGGCGGCGACTAGCTATTGGCACACGCTTCCCAGGGAGGTGGGGTTCCTCCGTCCGTGCGGTCCGGATGCCTCCCTGCAAGATCTGCTTTCGACGCAAGCCAGGTTCTAGGGCTCAGTCCAGGCTGGATTTTCTGATGGTCCCTAAAATCTGTGCTGGCAGGCAGAGTTGGGGGAGCCGCTGGCCAGTGGGTGCGGTGGGGCTGGGCAGGAACGCCTCAGCTGGGGGGCACACTGGGTTCATCTGCCCCTACAAACCTTTCTCCCCCTCCCTGCAGCGCACCAGCCCCGAAGGGGGGATCCACCTCAACTGTCACTATTGTCACAATCTCTTCAGTGGGAAGCCGGAGATCTTGGACTGGCAGGTGAGATGGGACGGGGCCCCTGGCCTCTGGGGATATGGGCAGGGGGGCTGCGGAGCCTCCTTTGCCTCTGAATGGGGGGTGGAGGGGCTGGAGTGGAGCCCCCCTTGGGCAGGGACCCGTCTCAGCCTCCTGGGCCAGGTCAGTTGGCAGCCCAGCCTGGCGGGGGCTGTGGCAGTCGCTCTCCTGACGTTCGGGGCACAGGCTGGGCCCAGCTCCCGTTCTGGGAGGCTGCGCCTTGGTCTACCCAGTGCTGTGGTCCCGCTCCGGCTTGCCGGGCTGGCTGACCCGGGCAGCGGTGTCTCTGGCAGGACAAGGTGTACCAGTTCTGCTGCAAGGACTGCTGCGAGGACTTCAAGCGGCTGCGGGGGGTGGTGTCCCAGTGTGAGCACTGCAAGCAGGAGAAGCTGCTGCACGAGAAGATCCGCTTCTCGGGGGTGGAGAAGAACTTCTGCAGCGAAGGTAGGTGGAGAGAGCCTGCGCCCAGCCCCACGGCCGGGAGGGGCCTTGCAGGGGGCAGGCGTGGCCCAGGCCTTGCTCGGGGAGGGCTGTCGGGGGCACCTCCTGTCCTCACACCTGCTCTCCTGCGTCTGGGCTGGCCTGCCTGGCGGGCGGCGCCTGCACTCGGAGCCTGGAGGTGCTGGCTTGGAGTCGCTCGCGCCCGTCCTAGGCGCAGCGAGGTGAGAGGGGCCAGCGCCCTGCGGTCTCTGTCCCCAGCCCCGGGGGCTGGGCAGGGTTGCCCCCAGCAGCGCTCTGCTCTTGTCTCCACGCGCCTGGTGCAGCCCAGGGAGCCCCCAGTGCATCCTGGGAAGGTTTCACTCCTATTGTTTCTCCGCAGGGTGTGTGCTTCTTTACAAACAGGACTTTACCAAGAACCTGGGGCTGTGCTGCATCACCTGCACCTACTGTTCCCAGACCTGCCAGCGGGCCGTCACCGAGCAGCTGGAGGGCAGCACCTGGGACTTCTGCAGCGAGGACTGCAAGAGCAAATACTTGCTGTGGTACTTCAAGGTCCGTATCAGCCGGGCTGCCTCCTGCTGGAGGGCTGGGCCCTGCTGCTGGGGGCCCCGGCTGGCCCTGCGGTGGGGGGCCCTGCTGCTGGGGGCCCCGGCTGGCCCTGCGGTGGGGGGCCCTGGCTGCTGGGGGCCCCGGCTGGCCCTGCTGTGGGGGGCCCTGCTGCTGGGGGCCCCGGCTGGCGTTGCTGTGGGGGGCCCCGGCTGGCGTTGCTGTGGGGGGCCCTGGCTGGCGTTGCTGTGGGGGGCCCTGCTGCTGGGGGCCCCGGCTGGCCCTGCGGTGGGGGGCCCTGGCTGCTGGGGGCCCCGGCTGGCCCTGCTGTGGGGGGCCCTGCTGTGGGGGGCCCCGGCTGGCGTTGCTGTGGGGGGCCCCGGCTGGCGTTGCTGTGGGGGGCCCTGGCTGGCGTTGCTGTGGGGGGCCCTGCTGCTGGGGGCCCCGGCTGGTGCTGCTGTGGGGGGCCCCGGCTGGCGCTGATGGGACACTGCTGTGAGGAAGCTCACGGCTGATGCTGCCAGACACGGCTCTGTGGGATGCTCCCAGCTTCGGCCGTGGGTTCCTGACCTGGTTGTTTGTCTCCTTCGCCCGGGGCTCTAGGCAGCGCGGTGCCACGCCTGCAAGCGTCAGGGGAAGCTGCTGGAAACCATCCACTGGCGGGGGCAAATCAAACACTTCTGCAACCAGCAGTGTCTGCTGCGCTTTTACAACCAACAGAACCAGCCCAACCTGGACACGCAGAAGGGGCCCGAGAGCCTGCTGAACAGTGAGTCGGGGGGGGGGACGCCTCGGCCCTGGCCCTGAGGAGAAGGCCTTGGCGCTGTGGCTGGGGCAGGCCGGCGCCGCCTGGTGCTCTCGCTCTTGGCCAGGACGCTCGGGTTTGGCGGGAGCTTGATTTACAGGGCTGGGGCCAGTGAGGTGTGACACCCCCCCCCTCCCCCCCCGTGCTAGGCTGGGAGACCTCGCAGGAGGGGGTGCTGGGGGGGCTCTTCCCTCAGGCAGGGGAAGGTGCTGTACTGCCAGAGGCCAGACCTCACCCGGCATGTTCCATGTGTCCGCCATCCCCTGAGCCTGCTGCCCCAAGCAAGTCCCTGGCCCGGGCTGGGGGCCCTCTCCAGAGAGCAGGGGCAGGAATGGGCTGGCCCCAGAGCCCAGCCGGGGGCAGGGCAGTAGACAGCCAGGCTGTGGTGTGTTCCTGAGCGCTCTGCCCGCTAACATGGGAGCAGCAAAGGCCAGGAGCCAGGGCAGAGCCCTGCACCTCCTGCGGGGGCTTGGGCTGATGTGGAAATCTGGCACAGAGCGCTGGGGGCCGAGGCGCAGGCCAGGCGAGCGTTGCGCTGTCTCTGCCGCAGCTGCAGGGGAAGCTGCTAGTGCCCGGCCCGTATCTGCAGCCCCCCACGTCCCTCCTTGCCCTGGAGGGGCCGCTGCCATGGGAGCACCCGCACGAGCCAGTCAGGCTGCAGGGACCGGCAGCGCCCCCTTGGCCCTAGCCCCAGGATCAGCCAGCCCCTCCCCGCGGGGCTCCTCTAGGGCGACCAGATGTCTCGATTGTATAGGGACAGTCCTGATACTGGGGCCTGTTCTCCACCCCCATCCCTCTGGTTCCCCCTTGGTCATCTGAGATGCCCCCAGCGCTGCCCGTCTGGCCACGGGACTCGACAAGCACAGTGGCCGTGCATGGGCAGCGCCAGGCTTGGCGGCTCCTCCGGCTGCCTTAGGGGCCACGCTGACCTAGGTCAGCTCTGCATCCCGGTGGCCAGCCCCTGAGCTCAGGCCAGGGTCCCAGTTGCAGGCTGACTTGCCTGTCCCAGAGCCGATGGGTCCGAGGGGCCCGCCTCCCGCAGGGCGCTCTGTGCTGCCTGGGCAGCCGGAAGCAGAACAGGCCTTTCCTGCCAGCTGGGTCCGGAGGCAGGTGAGAGCGCAGAGGAGCACGCTGGCACCACCAGCCTCGTCCCCGTTTCTCCGGAAGCCACCGCAGAATCAAAGGGACCAAGACCTTGTCTGGGGCAGGCCTGACTTCCTAGCCAGGCCGGGAGAGCTGTGGGCTGCTTACTCCCGGAGCTCTTCGTCCCTTTGGCCCCCTGGCTGCGCCCAGGCGGAGGCTGCCCCACATTGCCGCTGCCTTTCTGCAGGCTGAGTCTGTGGGCACCAGAGCCTCGGGCCACGTCCCAGAGCTGCGCGCCGGCTCTCCCACGACCCGCCCTGAGTGGCCCTCGTGCCCCTGGCCTGGCGCTAGGAGGGACCCAGGAGCCAGGCGGAGGTCCTGGGGGATTGGTCACTTAGCAGGGAGGCTCTGCAAGGAAAGGCATGGCCAGAGGGCGTTGGGCTCCCGGGGCAGGCAGGCTGAGGGCTCCGTTCCGCCTGGGCTAGCTCCAAGAGGCCAGCAGGGACGCTTGCCAGCCCCGTGGCAGGAGTCTTGGGACAAGACTTGCTCCGCCCAGCTGGACTCCCCACGTGGCCTGTGCTCGCACGTGCCCAGCTGCCGGCCGGTGGCAGCTCCTTGCCCTGCACTGGAGGGCAAGTGCCCTGCGCCTCTCGCTCCGGGGCTCGGTGAGCTCCAGCTCTGTCCATGCCCTGCCCGGCGCGCTCCGGCTGGTCACTTCCGGACACGCTGGCTGACACCGGGGCGAAGAGCAAACGGCTGCTGCGTGGGCTCGGCTCTGGCCGGTGGCTGCCGGCCGGGCGGGCTTCAGCATTACCGTTCATTGCTTGTCTGCCGGCCTCCTGCCAGGCGCGCCCGGTCGCAGAGGGTAGACTGAGGCCTGGGCGGCCAGTGGCTCAGCCATGGCTGTGTGGCAGCTGGGAGGTGCTGCCCTCCTGCTGTGAGGGGTGGCTGGGGAGAGCCAGCTCCCAGTGGGGTGAGAGTGGGCTAGAAACACATTGGCAGGCGCAGCCCTGGCCAGCGAGCAGAGAGCACGGCAGGCCCTGCCCCTCTGCCGGTGGCGGCGGGACCCGCCTGCCTGAGCGCAGCGCGTGCTCATGGCTCTTCTCTTCCTTGCAGGCCAGACTCCCGAGCCCAAGCCCCCCGGCTCTTCCCCGCAGAGAGCAGAGACGAACACGGTGAGCCTGGCGTGGGCCAGCAGGGGGGCTGGGGCGCACTGGGAGCCAGGACTGCCCTTGCCTATCTGCGCCGAGCCGGCGGGGGCTGCTGGGAGCCAGCCCCAGGGAGGGCAGGAGGGTGCGGCTCCTGGGCGATGGGTCAGGCAGGGCCGAGGTGGAAGCTCTGAGGGCTGGTTCTTTCACTCTCAAAGGCCTGGGGCCCCAGAAGGACCAAACTCCTTCCCTACTGCCTGGGCAGGGGCTGCTGGCGCTGCATTCCGAGCTGGCTGGGGCGCCTCTGGCCCTGAGCATGCAGCCGGGCCGGGCGTGGCGGGTACCCTCCCCCGCGGGGGCCGGGCGTGGCGGGTGCGTGTGTCGGCGGGTACCCCCCCCCGCGGGGGGCCGGGCGTGGTGGGTGCGCGTGTCCCCGGGTACCCTCCCCCGCGGGGGGCCGGGCGTGGTGGGTGCGCGTGTCCCCGGGTACCCTCCCCCGCGGGGGGCCGGGCGTGGCGGTTACCCTCCCCCCCGCGGGGGGCCGGGCGTGGCGGGTGCGCGTGTCGGCGGGTGCCCTCCCCCGCGGGGGGTCGGGCGTGGCGGGTGCGCGTGTCGGCGGGTACCTCTCCCCGCGGGGGGCCGGGCGTGGCGGGTGCGCGTGTCGGCGGGTACCTCTCCCCGCGGGGGGTCGGGCGTGGCGGGTGCGCGTGTCGGCGGGTACCTCTCCCCGCGGGGGGTCGGGCGTGGCGGGTGCGCGTGTCGGCGGGTGCCCTCCCCCGCGGGGGGCCGGGCGTGGCGGGTGCGCGTGTCGGCGGGTGCCCTCCCCCGCGGGGGGCCGGGCGTGGCGGGTGCGCGTGTCGGCGGGTACCTCTCCCCGCGGGGAGCCGGGCGTGGCGGGTGCGCGCGTCGGCGGGTACCCTCCCCCGCGGGGGGCCGGGCGTGGCGGGTGCGCGCGTTGGCGGGTACCCTCCCCCGCGGGGGCTGGGCGTGGCGGGTGCCCCCTGCGTGGGAGGCCCTAGTGGCAGCTGCTTTGGGAGCAGAGTCCTGCCGCGAGGGCTGGGGGTGTTCGCTTAGGACACAGACTCTCCCTTCTGGGTCTCGACAGTTGTCGGCAAAGGCCTCCTCAGCCCCCGTGCCGCCCCCGGCGCCGGCCACGCCTCGCAAGAACAAGGCTGCTATGTGCAAACCGCTGATGCAGAACCGGGGGGTGTCCTGCAAGGTAGAAGTGAAGTCCAAGGGCTGTCAGACAGGTACGGGCACGTGCCTCCTGTGGAGGGGGGGAGTGGCTGGGAGTCCTGGGCCGCAGGGCAGGCGGAGCAGCTCGCCAGTAGCTGCCAGCCACCCCTGCTGAGTAGCCCAGTGCAGGCCCTGGCTACTGCTCCAGTAGCCCTGCCGGGAACCCTGCCAGGCCCATCCAGCCTCCCCGTCGGCCTCCTCCCGAGCCAGTGGGATCTTCGGCCTCGCGTGTTGCTCCAGGGTCGGGCTCGTATTGGAAGAGGGGCAGCGGCAGGATCCGAGCCCGCCTGCCTGGGGAGCCGGTGCGGTGCTCATGGCGTTCCCTTGTCGGGGAGCCAGGCCCCTGCGTGCCATTAGCGCTGCCAGACGGGTCCCTGGGAGGAGGGGCGTGCAGGCCGCGGGGGGAGGGGGAGAGGAGATTTCCAGCCAGCGGGGGAGATGCGATGGCGCTGACGTGTCACTTGCTACGTGCCAGAGGCAGACTGGAAGCCCCAGGTGATTGTGCTGCCGATCCCCGTCCCGATCTTCGTGCCTGTGCCTATGCATCTGTACTGCCAGAAAGTACCCGTGCCTTTCTCCATGCCTGTCCCGGTAAGCAGGCGCTCCGCGCTGAGCCCTCTCCCCTCGCCTGGCTGGGGCAGGCACGGCCGGCTCTGACCGCTGTCTGGTAGGTGCCTGTGCCAATGTTCCTGCCCACCACGCTGGAGAACACGGACAAGATCGTGGAGACCATTGAGGAGCTGAAGGTGAAGATCCCTTCCAACCCCCTGGAGGCCGACATCCTGGCCATGGCCGAGATGATTGCGGAGGCGGAGGAGCTGGACAAGGCCTCCTCAGACCTGTGTGGTAGGTTTCTTTGCTGGGAGCCAGCCCGTCTGTCCGGCTCGGCGTCTGCCCAGCCTGGCGGGAGCGGGGACACCCGAGGAGCCGCGACTCCGTCTGCAGCCCTGTTGGCGGACAGGAGTCCCTGTCCCTCGAGCCAGCGCGGCCCAGGCAATAGCGTCTTCCAGGTGGGCACTGGAGAAGGCTCTGCAGCCTGAGAGTCTGTCCAAGTCTTGTGCCTGGGGGCAGGCTGGGCGGCACGGGAGTGTCCTGAGCCCTTCTTGTGCCCGCAGACCTGGTGAGTAACCAGAGCGCCGAGGGCCTGCTGGAGGACTGCGACCTCTTCGGGCCAGCCAGAGACGATGTCTTAGCCATGGCGGTCAAAATGGCCAACGTCTTGGATGAGCCTGGCCAGGACCTGGAGGCCGACTTCCCGAAAAGTAAGAGCAGGTGCTGCGGGGCAGTCCGCTCGGCCTGCCGGGCCCTGCTGCCCAGGCTCTCCCTGGCAGCGGGAGGCAGACGGGCTGCCGCGGTTGGGGCGGAGCGGCCGAGGGCCGTGGCCGCGCTGGAGTCTCTGCGTATCGCAGGGAAGGTGGCTGGGCCCTGCCGAGTCAGGCTCCCGGGCGGGGGAGGTGCAGCTGGGGTAGCAGCAAATCCCGCGGAAGGCCAGGCCGGGGGTGTCGGGTCCCGCAGACTCCCGCTTCGGCTCTGCTGCGTCTCCACGTCGTGAAAGGCCCCGAGGCTGGAGCCAAGAGACTGAGCGGGGCGAGCTCCGTCAGGCAGTGGCCGGCTAGAGGCCGGGAGCCCGGGAAGGGAGTGCAGCAGGCGACTCCGCGGGGGAGGGGACCGCCTTGGAAGCAGGAGCCCATCGGCAAAGCCCTGCGTGGCCGGAGCCTGCCTCCCGGAGCATCCCTCCCAGTCCCCCCAGCAGTGCCTAGTAGGGCGGAGCACAGCCTGGCCCGTCTAGGGCTCCCCCAGGGAAGCCGCAGCGCGGAGTGGGGCCGTTCTCGGGCATTCGATGGCTGCTGTCTCACTGGTCCCAGGAGGCCCCTCACTTGAGGAGGGGAGACGCCAAAGAGCCAAGCCCCGTGGGCCTGAGGGAACAGCCAGCAGGGCAGCGGCCTGGCCGTGGTGCTGGAAGGGGAGAGGCTGGAGGGACCCTTGGGGTGACGTGCTGCGCTCTGTCAGAGGCCCCGGAGTCGTCATGCTCTGCCGCTTGGTGCTGTCAGTGCTGCTGTTGGCTGGGGCCGGGGCCGGGGTCCCTGGGTAACGCCCACGTTAGCCCAGCTGGCTCTGTCCCTTTGGAGGGACCGCATGTCTGGCAGGGTCCCCCCGCCCTAAACCCTCTGCTCTGCCTTGTTTCCCATCAGATCCTCTGGACATTAACCCCAGTGTGGACTTCCTCTTTGACTGCGGGCTGGTGGGGCCAGACGACGTCTCCACCGATGCAGACCTGCCTCGCGCCGTGCGGAAGGTGAGCGCGGCCTGGGCGTGTGTGGGGCTGCCGTGGGCATTGCCTGCTGAGCCCTGTGGGGGGCTGGTCAGCTCAGGCCTGGTGGGGACAGGAGGGGGGGTGGCCACTGAGGGGACTGCAGCCTAGCTGCTGGGTTCTCTCCTTGGACACCTGCTAGGTGCCCTCTGGCTCCAGATTTCCCTTCCGAGGGAGAAAGGCTGCTCGGCTCTAAGTGCAACACAACACAACAGCCAGCCTGCCGCCTTGTGTCCTGCTCCTGGGGCTCCACGCAGACCTTGGGGATGCTGTTTGCAGATTGAAATCACTGCAAAAATCCTGGGTTTCGATCAGGTTTCCCACGGCTGCTTCTTCACCTGTTTCTTCAGGGCATGGTGCTGATCTGATCACTTACACGTTAACTGACCGCGCAGGATGCCTTGTACAGCACGGAAGGGGGACTCTGTCCTTTGTTTAGATGTTTATTAGTTTAGGAAATAGCCCATAATACTCACTCCCTGCGCCACGCTGCCGATGCGGGAGCAGTGCGAGAGGAGTGGTAAGAACTAAATGGCGCACAATGGCACTTCT
This sequence comes from Pelodiscus sinensis, assembly GCF_049634645.1. Taxonomy (NCBI): domain Eukaryota; kingdom Metazoa; phylum Chordata; order Testudines; family Trionychidae; genus Pelodiscus; species Pelodiscus sinensis. Next base: position 739,764 of record NW_027466001.1, read on the forward strand.
GTTTACTAAACGCAATCTGCCGCGCTACACCGATGTTTCACACGTGCGACTGCACAGTCTCCTGAGCTGCTGGCTGGCAGCTGTGCTGAAACTCTTCTCTTGTCATTTTCTATGTGATTAGCTCTAGCCACCAAGACCTCCGAACGCTGAGTGCCGGGTGTCCTTACACCCTACTGCTAGCTCTCCCCTTCCCGCTGCCATGGTCAGGTTGATGCAGATCTAATACGGACTGTGCGTAGGGCGCACTTCATTGTGGAGCCAGCCCTGTTGGAGACAAGTACAGGACGGGGTTCCTTTGGGAAAGCTGAGTGACGCTGACGTCCAATAGGGAGCAGGCTTACGGCATCACCGCTCTGGTCTGTTCCAAAATAAGGGGTGCGAATACTGTCCTGAAATAAGACAATTACTCTCAGCGGCACCTCTCGATTTCTCCTACTGCGTCTGTCTGTCCTGCATACCTGGGGCACAAATTACACAAGCCGCGAGGATTAGCTGAGCTCCGCTTGTTTTCTGGCAACATCCACCCCAGCGAAGCGCTTGGGAGTTTACTTGTTAACACGCCTAGAATCCTAGCGCACTGGCCGTGGGACCTCGAGAGATCATCGGATCCATTCCTCTGCCCTCGTGGCAGGACCAAGCACCGTCTAGCTCATCCCTGCCAGGTGTCTGTCTAGCCTGCTCTGAAATATCTCCGGAGATGGAGATTCCACAGCCTCCCTAGACAACTTCTTCCAGCGTTTAACCACCCCGAGAGGCAGGAAGTTTTGTACGAAAAGGCAGCGAGAGGGTCTTGAGAGCGATGCTTTGCCACGTTGATCCACATTGTTCTTCAGCCACAGACTGCCCAGAAGCAGGTCTCTGCGCGGGAGCCGTGTTAGTCTGTACCTGAAAACACTCGAGCACAACGAATAGCCCGGCAGCACCGTAGAGACTGGCATGTGAGGCTGCAGGGTTGGGTAGTCGGTAGGGGCTGCCGGACTTCGCTGGGTTCCGTTTTCCCAAGGAGCGGTTTTCCTTACGAGGTTTCATTCTTGCAGCCGGGCCCTGCACCGTCTTCTCGGCATGGCTCCTTTCTCGCCCAGGGAGTGCGTTGCGTCCGGGCCTTCCCAGACGCTCTCGCACCCGGGAGTCAGGGCAGGTTTTCTGTGGCAAGGGCGGAGGGGAATATAGGAAGCTGTGTGTGTGCTGAGGAACGTCTTCCCTTTTCTTCCCCTCTCCACTCCACTGTCTGTCTGCTGCCTCTGTCCCTAGTCCGTGTCTTCCCGCCCTCTGCCGCGCCTGGCCCAGGGCGCCTCCACCGCAGCACGGCACAGAAGCAGCGTGGCCCAGCCTGGCTCTGGCTGCGTGTCACTTGAGTTTGCTGAGAAACAGGGATGGAAAGCCCAGAAGTTTCAAGAGGCAAGGGCGGGTAGTTCGGCTGGGCAGACCAGAGCCGTTACCTCATTGCACGAGACTTAGCACGTCTGGGAGATTTAATTGTCACTGCTCGTCTTGCATGAAACGTTTAGTATTTTATAGATTTAAAACGTTTTTTAAAAATCTGAATTGTATCCGCCCTGGTGAGTGCACTGACCCAGAGAGCTTGGTATCTCAGAGCTCCTGCGCCTTGCCGACTTGCTGCTGCACTTCACAGCCTCCGATGCCTCGCTGAATGTGTGCATCTGGCGCTGCACGGGAGCGGGCTGCTCTCATGTTGACCGTCCATGCTCCTGGCTGCCACCAGTCTGCCCTAATGACTTCTTTGCCCACCATGCCTGGGCTGCTCTGCTGAGGGTGGCGTGTCCTGCGGGCCAGGCATGCTCACACCCCAGGCCATGCCTACGTTGCAGAGCTTTTCCGGGCTATCGGAGGTACCCTGGCAACGCTCTGGCACACCCAAGGAGTGCGTCCGCTGTTTCAGAAGAAGGGACGTGCTGGGAGAGGAGGTTTTTCCGAAATTTGGCCCCGTGTAGACGCGCCAAATGGCGGAAACGCCTCTTCCGGGGAAGAACGCGGTTTGCAATTTGCGTGTCTTTCTTGGATTTATCTCCGCAGTCTGGACATGGCCCCCATGTGACCTTCTCTTGCTGGTCTCCCCACTGATCCCGTCTCACCGCTGCGGTTGGGGGCGCTCTGGAGAACAGCATGCCCGGTCCCAGGTCTCTGAGCCTGTGGCTGCCCCGGGGCGCCGGGACTGGGAGTAACGCCTGCCTCTGGCACGCCCAGCCTTACGGTGCACTTCTCTGCAGGGCCAGAAGCGCCTGGTGCTCTCCGAAAGCTGCTCCCGGGACTCCATGAGCAGCCAGCCCAGCTGCACAGGACTGAACTACTCGTACGGAGTGAACGCCTGGAAGTGCTGGGTGCAGGCCAAGTACGCCGGCGGGGAGTCCAGCAAGGGAGAGGAGCTGCGCTTCGGGCGTAAGTGCTGCCGCGCCCAGTGGGGAGAGCAGAGCCCCAGGGCCTGGCCTGACACGAGGAGCCTGAGGTTGCTCTATTCTGTCTCCGCAGCCAAGCCCATGCGCATCAAAGAGGACATCCTGGCCTGCACCGCGGCCGAGCTCAACTACGGCCTGGCCCAGTTTGTCAAGGAGATCACGCGGCCCAACGGCGAGCGCTACGAGCCAGACAGCATCTATTACCTCTGCCTGGGCATCCAGCAGGTAGGGGCTGCATGGTCCCCCCCGCCTCTCCTGGCCCCACTCCCCACACAGACCTGCCCCCAGGCCCTAGCAGCTCTGTGGGCTCTAGCTGGGGGCTTGCTCTTCAGGGCTGTTTTCCCAGGCCTCTTGTTCTCCTCCCCCTTCGCCCCTGCCTCTGCCCTGCCAGGGATGCCTGTGCTGGGTCAGTCCAGTGGCCCAGCTCAGACCGCAGTCAAGCCAGGTGTCCCAGAGGCCTGGCCAAACCCAGCTTCCGGCGGGTGCCTGTCGGAGGCGGCACAGGCGGCTACGGAGCCACTTCCTGAGCTGTGCCAGGACTGTGTTGTTCATAGCCCCACTGACGGGCCAGCTGCTGAGCCTGCGGGTCCGTCTCCCTTCCCTAGTCCGTGGAGTGGGGCTAGGACCAGCCTTGTTAGGGCATCTCCGTGGTGCCAGGAACTTCTCGGGCATCCGTGTTGTCAGGCCACACACGCTGCTCCCCAGCTGGGCACCACCAGTCACCTTGCTGCCAGGGCTGGTTTCCTGCACCAGACTGCACAGGCCTAGTCTGTGCCAGGGACTGCGTTTCTGCCCCCGGCCCTCTCCGTTTCGCACTCCAGGGGGCTAGGCCAGCTGCTCACGTGCTCCCCTGGAGCCCGAGACTCTGGGGGTCCAGGTGGGGATCTTCCTCCTCTCGCTGTCCATCGCCTGAGCCACTCGGGGCTGTTCCTGGAGCACGCTGGGTCGCAGGAGGGGGGCTCATCTCACCATCAGGAGCGGGTCCGTGGCCTGACACCCACTGGCCACCAGGCCCTTTCCATGCCGCTGGGACACCTCGGCTGCAAGCTCTAAGGAGAAATCCCAAGGAAGGTCTGTGGAGATGCCTGTTGACCCGCAACCGCCCCGGGTACCGGTGAGCCTTCCCCTCGCAGGGCTCCAGCGCTGTCCCCACCAGGCCCCTCGGGTCTGGGACGCGACCCGGTACAGGCGAGCCTTCCCCTCGCAGGGCTCCAGCGCTGTCCCCACCAGGCCCCTCGGGTCTGGGACGCGACCCGGTACCGGCGAGCCTTCCCCTCGCAGGGCTCCAGCGCTGTCCCCACCAGGCCCCTCGGGTCTGGGACGCGACCCGGTACCGGCGAGCCTTCCCCTCGCAGGGCTCCAGCGCTGTCCCCACCAGGCCCCTCGGGTCTGGGACGCGACCCGGTACAGGCGAGCCTTCCCCTCGCAGGGCTCCAGCGCTGTCCCCACCAGGCCCCTCGGGTCTGGGACGCGACCCGGTACCGGTGAGCCTTCCCCTCGCAGGGCTCCAGCGCTGTCCCCACCAGGCCCCTCGGGTCTGGGACGCGACCCGGTACAGGCGAGCCTTCCCCTCGCAGGGCTCCAGCGCTGTCCCCACCAGGCCCCTCGGGTCTGGGACGCGACCCGGTACCGGCGAGCCTTCCCCTCGCAGGGCTCCAGCGCTGTCCCCACCAGGCCCCTCGGGTCTCGGACGCGACCCGGTACAGGCGAGCCTTCCCCTCGCAGGGCTCCAGCGCTGTCCCCACCAGGCCCCTCGGGTCTGGGACGCGACCCGGTACCGGTGAGCCTTCCCCTCGCAGGGCTCCAGCGCTGTCCCCACCAGGCCCCTCGGGTCTGGGACGCGACCCGGTACAGGCGAGCCTTCCCCTCGCAGGGCTCCAGTGCTGTCCCCACCAGGCCCCTCGGGTCTGGGACGCGACCCGGTACCGGTGAGCCTTCCCCTCGCAGGGCTCCAGCGCTGTCCCCACCAGGCCCCTCGGGTCTGGGACGCGACCCGGTACCGGTGAGCCTTCCCCTCGCAGGGCTCCAGTGCTGTCCCCACCAGGCCCCTCGGGTCTGGGACGCGACCCGGTACAGGTGAGCCTTCCCCTCGCAGGGCTCCAGCGCTGTCCCCACCAGGCCCCTCGGGTCTGGGACGCGACCCGGTACCGGTGAGCCTTCCCCTCGCAGGGCTCCAGCGCTGTCCCCACCAGGCCCCTCGGGTCTGGGACGCGACCCGGTACCGGCGAGCCTTCCCCTCGCAGGGCTCCAGCGCTGTCCCCACCAGGCCCCTCGGGTCTGGGACGCGACCCGGTACAGGCGAGCCTTCCCCTCGCAGGGCTCCAGCGCTGTCCCCACCAGGCCCCTCGGGTCTGGGACGCGACCCGGTACCGGCGAGCCTTCCCCTCGCAGGGCTCCAGCGCTGTCCCCACCAGGCCCCTCGGGTCTGGGACGCGACCCGGTACCGGCGAGCCTTCCCCTCGCAGGGCTCCAGCGCTGTCCCCACCAGGCCCCTCGGGTCTGGGACGCGACCCGGTACCGGTGAGCCTTCCCCTCGCATGGCTCCAGCGCTGTCCCCACCAGGCCCCTCGGGTCTGGGACGCGACCCGGTACCGGTGAGCCTTCCCCTCGCAGGGCTCCAGCGCTGTCCCCACCAGGCCCCTCGGGTCTGGGACGCGACCCGGTACCGGTGAGCCTTCCCCTCGCAGGGCTCCAGCGCTGTCCCCACCAGGCCCCTCGGGTCTGGGACGCGACCCGGTACCGGTGAGCCTTCCCCTCGCAGGGCTCCAGCGCTGTCCCCACCAGGCCCCTCGGGTCTGGGGGACGACCTGGCACTGCCCCGGGTAACCACTTGGCTTTCGGCCCTGGGCAGTTCTGTGGTGCCCTCGGCCCCAGAGAGGTTCAAGGCCATGCAGGACCGTTTGCAGGGTGGTGAGGCCGCTTGCCTGGTGTCAGCAGAGTTCCTGTAAGTCGTTGGAAATCAGCCATCTGCCCTTGGCAGGGTCGTCCTCCCTCGCAGCCGTGGGCTCAGGAGCCCGCAAAGCTCCTGTGAAACTCACCAGCTTTGGGCCTGCCTGCTGTAAAGTGCTTGGAGAAATGCAGCTGCTGGGACACCCTGCCCTGCACGCTCTGGCCGTGGCCACGGCAACCGGTAGCAGCCAGCAGGGCAGGCGTCAGTGCGCCGAAGGAGAAGGACTGGGAACAGAGGGATGTGATGGGAAGGAAGATTTTTGCCTCCTCCACCTGCAGATCCGGATTGCTAACCGCATGGCACATTTGGGCAGCCTTTCCCTCCCCTAGCCCAGAGAGGTGCAGAGGTCCCAGAGGCGGCATTCGGGTCTGGGGGCTGGCCCCACACTTCCCCCAGTGCTACCCAAGTGCCCATTTTGACTTAGAACATAAGAACGGCCGTGCTGGGTCAGACCAAAGGTCCATCTAGCCCAGTAGCCTGTCTGCCGACAGTGGCCAGCGCCAGGTGCCCCAGAGAGGGTGGACCGAAGACAATGATCAAGCGATTTGTCTCCTGCCATCCCTCTCCAGCCTCTGACAGACAGAGGCCGGGGACGCCATTTTATCCCCTGGCTAATAGCCTTTTATGGACCTAACCTCCAGGAAATTATCCAGCTTCTCGTTAAACTCTGTTATAGTCCTAGCCTTCACAGCCTCCTCTGGAAAGGAGTTCCACAGGTTGACTACAGGCTGTGTGAAGAACTTTCTTTTATTAGTTTTAAACCTGCTACCCATTAACTTCATTTAGTGTCCTCTAGTTCTTCTATTATGGGAACTAATAAATAACTTTTCTTTATTCACCCTCTCCACACCACTCACGATTTTATAGACCTCTATCATATCCCCCCTCAGTCTTCTCTTTTCTAAACTGAAAGTCCCAGTTGCTTTAACCTCTCCTCATATGGGACCCGTTCCAAACCCTTAATCATTTTAGTTGCCCTTTTCTGAATCCTTTCCAAGGCCAAAATATCTTTTTTGAGGTGAGGAGATCACATTTGTACACAGTATTCCAGATGTGGGCGTCCCATAGTTTTATACAGGGGCAGTAAGACTTCTCGGTCTGGAGGAGCGTTCCTGTTGTTCCCCTCCCGCGTTCCTTCCATTTGGGGGCCGGTTGGCTCACTTTCTCAGCGCTTGCAGGTTGGCCACCAGTAGCTCAGTCCTGAGGACCATCAGAGGCAGATACGTCCTGGGGTCCTAGAACTGGAAAGGACCTGGTTACTGAGTCCAGTCCCCTGCCCTCCTGGCAGGGCCAAGCACCGGCCAGACCACCCCTGCCCGGCGTCTGTCCAACCTGCTCTCACTGTCTCCAGAGGTGGAGACTCCACGACCCCCCGGGCAATTGATCCCAGCGTTTCATCCCCGACAGGCAGGACGTTTCTCCTAATGTCCAACCCAACCTCCCTGGCTGCCGTTTGAGCCCGTTGTGTCTTGTCCTGTCCTCAGAGGCCAGGAGAACCATTTTCCCCTCCTGCCTGTGAGCCCCTTTTGGATACTTGCAAACCGCTAGCAGGTCCGTGAGGTTCCCCGTGGTCCCTCGCCAGCCGTCCCCACCGTATCTCAGGCGGCTGCTTTGCTGCCGAGGCCCTTTGCATCGCTGGGGAATGGGGAGCTGGCGGTTTGTTGCAGCGGAGCACTATTTTCCATATATGGCGCTTCCCTTTGGCCTTTCTTCTGCCCCTGGGGCTCTTGCCAGCCACGTGGTCGTGTAGCCTCTTCCCAGACCTGGGCACTTGGCTGCAGATGGGGCAGACGCGTCGGCCCCCACTATGCACGGTGGCCCGGTGGGGGCTGGTTCTGAACCTGGCAAGTCCAAGTTCCTTGGGCCCTAACAGGCTCCACCAGCTCGATGGCAGTTTGCCACCCGTGCTGCCGTCTCCGGTTTGCAGGCCCCCAACTCTCCCAGGACAGCCGCACGTCCACGCTTCGGACCCAGCGCCCTCTGCCGGCCCTGAGCTCCTTGCAGGGGGGGTTGGAGCGTCCCTGTCTCTGGCCCCTACCAGCCAGCGCGTCTAGGGGTGAGCAGGGCCTCGCTGCGTCTCATGCTGGAGCCCCAGGCCCTCTGCGCTGCCCAACGCGCTTTTCAGACGGTGCTGGGGCTCAGCAGTTCAGACCGCCCGCCGGGCCCTGGCGTGTGAACGGGCAGGGCGCCAGGCGCTCTGCCAGGAGGCAGCCGAGGGGGGCACACGTCAGGAGCCGACCGCTCGCCTGGGCTCTAGAATCGGCACAGACCTTGAGCCGTGTCCTCTGGCTGGTCTTGCAGCTCGGGGCATGTTGGCCACTGGCCTGTGCCAGGAGCGACAGTAGAAATGCACCCGCTCTGCTCTCACGGGGGCCTCCGCTGGCTCTTGGTTCTGCGGCCTGCTCCTTCGTGGTCCCGATCCTCCCATCGGTCCCCCTCCAGCTGAAGGCAGAACATGCCAAGCTCCGTCTCGTGGTCCCAGCATGTCCAGGGCAGGGCTGGTTCTCTGGCCTTCTCACGCTGCCCTCCCCTTCCTCTGCATCCCTAGCTCCCGGCATGCCACGTGTGGCCGTGCCCGACGGGTGCTACGTGGCAACAGAAGGGCGGCGTGCCTGGTGACAGGGCAGGTTTCCACTGTGCTGGCTTCTCTCCAGGCCGTCTTGGAGCACATGCCGCCTGTCAGTCTGGAGTGCGTCTGGCAGCCATGTCAGCGCTTCAGCCCCACTCGGAACATCCGTCGTCCCCAGGGACACGGGAGCCGATCCTTAGCCGGGCTCCTTTGCCTCCAGCCTCGGCTCTGAGCCAGCCCTGGGGGGCCGTTCTGTGGCCCTCGCTGCTCCAGTGTCCGGCGCAGATAATATCCGCGGGGCGCCCGGCAGCAGGAGGCTCTGCTGGCACCTCCTGAGCCGCGGTTCTTCAGGGACAAGCGACTGATCACACCCGTCCTTGACTGACGTGGCATCTCAGTTCCATCTGACCCGGGTGGGATCCATTGGCTGCCAGGTGACATCCCACCTTGTGCGAGGACAGAGCGGCACGGCTCTGCGCCCGCCCCGCCCCCCCGCTTGTCTGAGCTGATCGCACTGGGGGCCAGGCGCTCTCTGAACGGGTCCAGGAACTAGCGTGTGCTCCCTGGGGGCGAATGCGTTCAGCGAGACTACGGGCCGCCGGGCTGGGGGCAGGGCTGCTCGTCGCTGGGGGCAGGCCCGTGATCCCTGCCCCCAAGCCGAGTCCGCGGCTCCGTGGGCTTGTGAAGCAGAAACGGGCCGTCCCTGTACCGGGGGCTCTGTGCGAGGATGCGGCTGCGCAGCACGTTCGGGGAACAAAGGGGAGCAGGGCACTGCCACCTGGGGGGCCTTTGGATGTGAGCGTCGTCTCCCACGGCAGCCCTCCAGCTGCAGCCCCCGGGGCGCGCCCCAAGGGGGCCCAGCACGGAGCCACTTCCTCTCGTGCCCCACACGCTGCCACCTCCCAGCACTGACCCTGCTCTCTCCCCTCTAGTACCTGCTGGAGAACAACAGGATGGTGAATATCTTCACAGACCTGTACTACCTGACCTTCGTGCAGGAGCTGAACAAGTCCCTGAGCGGCTGGCAGCCCACCCTGCTCCCAAACAGTACGTGGTCGGGCTTCCCAGCCTGCGGGCCCCACGCCAGGCCTGGCCGGGGACTGAGCAGCTCAAGGGCTGGCCCAGGCTCGCTGGGTCTGTAGAGCCGGGGGAGGGCCTTCCTCTAGCCCCTTTGGGCCAGGCGTTCCAGAGCGGGGGCACCGCCCGGCTGTGGCCAGCAGGATCCCAATGCCCAGAGCAGAGGTTCGTCCCCTCCCTGGCGCCCTGGCCTGCTCCAGGCAGTAAGCGAGCCAGCCTTCCCAGGGCACAGGGCCCGCGCTGACACCCACCTGGGGGCGCGGGTAGCGGAACTGGCCCAGCCTCTGGCCTGCCAGGGAGGCTTCGGGCTGGCACCGTGTGCCTGGGCTTTGCAGGGGGCTTGCGCCCGGCCTGCCACGCTGATCCCACTTGGGCTCTGGCTTGGCCTGGGGCTGGCATGAACCAGCTGTGTTGGGGGGGGGGCAAAGGCCTGCAAGCTCCCCTGGCTACTCCAGCGGGGCTCCCCCTCCACCGGGCAGGGCTCATGTCACAGGCGTTGGCCTCGCCCACCCCCGGGGCCCAGCTCCCTCCGCCCAGGGGAAAGACCCAGGGCAGGGCCCCAGTGCCTGTTTCACGCTCCCCGACGTGCGAGACTGGAGCCGCGGCCTCCAGCTCCCTGTCGGCCGAGCGTGACCCCGCCCGTGCCTGTGCTTGCAGACACCGTCTTCTCCCGCGTGGAGGAGGAGCACCTGTGGGAGTGCAAGCAGCTGGGGGTGTACTCCCCCTTCGTCCTCCTCAACACCCTCATGTTCTTCAACACCAAGTTCTTCGGCCTGCAGACGGCGGAGGAGCACATGCAGCTGTCCTTCACCAACGTGGTGCGCCAGTCCCGCAAGTGCACCACGGCCCGGGGCACCACCAAGGTGGTGAGCATCCGCTACTACGCCCCCCTGCGGCAGAAGAAAGGGCGAGGTAGGCGCCTGCGCGGGTCTGTCTCCCCGGCCCTGCCCCGGCCTGCGCGGCTCTGACGCGGCCTCTCTCTGCAGACAGCAGCTCTGGGAAGCGGAAGCGGGAGGAGGAGCTGCCCCTCCTGGAGCAGCGGGAGAACAGGATGAACCCGCTGCGGTGCCCAGTCAAGTTCTACGAGTTCTATCTCTCCAAGTGGTGAGTGTCCTGTGCTGGAGGGGGGCAGCGTGAGCCCGTCGGCCCGTGCCTGCAGGGGAGCAGCCCCAGGCCGGCTCTGGCTCGGCGGGGCTGAGGCCGGGACCTGGTCTCAGCAGAGGTGGCTGCGGGGCCTCGGGCCCTTCCTCCCGCTGAGGGCATTGGCCAGGCCCCTGGGGAGAGGCGCTCCCAGCCTGGCTCATGAGCACCTTCCCTGCAGGAGGCCGAGGAGTGCTCCCCTGCGGGGGCCGGGCCCGGGGAGTCACTGCATTCCAGCTTGGGGAGAGGGACCCTGTGGGCTCGGGCTGCCTGGGAGCCGGGCGGGTTCACTCTGCCCCTTCTTGCCACAGTCCCGAGAGCCTGCGGAACCGGAACGACGTCTTCTACCTGCAGCCCGAGCGGTCGTGCATCGCGGAGTCGCCGCTCTGGTACTCGGTCATCCCCATGGACAGGAGCATGCTGGAGAGCATGCTGAACCGCATCCTGGCCGTGCGGGAGATCTACGAGGAGCACAGCCGGGGCGGCGGCCTGGAGGAGGACATGGACTGAGCGCGGGCTGGGGGCTGCTCTGCGGCGTGGGGGCCTGACCAGCCCGGCACCTGTAGGACTCTGACCATCCCTGCCTGATGCTAGTGACAGGCCGTCCCCTCCCTCCACCAGCCCTGGCTCTGCCTGGCGGGGCAGGGTCCCACTCCCCGTTCTTCCTGGGGTGGAGAGACAGAGCCAGTCCCAGTCCCTGTCCCGGCCGGCAGCCCCACGGGTCTGTGCCCTCTCCCCGGGGCTGGCCTGGGTCTCCCCTGCCTGGCGTGATGTGAGCCCTGGGCCGCGGGGTCTGGGAAGTGACTGTTCTGCGCTGTGGGGGGCAGGCTGGGCCTAGCAGCCCCCCAGGAGGCCCTGGGCCTGCGGCCAGCTCCCTGCCCAAGCAGCAGGGGGAAGGGAGCCAGGCTCCGTGCCCGGGCCTGGGGGCGTGGTGGGTAGCAGGGTTGGCTCTGGGCTGGACCGTTGCCAGCGCAGCCAGAGGAGCCCGGCTGTGCTGCCTTTGGCACCTCATCTCGGGGCTCCTGGAGGCCCTTCCCCAGCTCTGCATGAGCTCTGGCTTCCCCTGCATTGTGCATCACAGCAGCCACTGGGGGGCGCTGAAGCTCTGCCGCGGCAGCGGGCGTGGGAGCCAAGGGGCCCGCCCTCTCTGCCCCCAGCTGCAGCAGAATGGGGGGCGCTCCCTCTGCTCACCTGGCACGATCAGCTGGAGGCAGACACCTCTGCGCCTCGGCTCGTTGCTGCGGGGCTGGGCAGGCCGGGGTCTCTGCCCCAGCGCTGCTGTTCCCCCTGGCACCCTCCCCGCGGTGCTTTGGTTTCTGCTCGGCTGGCGGCGGGACGCGGCGCTGGCTGAGCTGTATATATTGTCAGGGACCTGGCCCGGGCCCTGTCTCCATGTCGAGAGTGAGCCAGTCACCGGTCTTGTCGTAGTGATAACGGGGCGTTAGGACGAACCTTGTGTCTCTAGAACCATTCATTTCAAATAAAGACGCAAAAACCTGCCCGCAGGTGCCGCCCTTCGCCCACCCCTCGCCAGGGCTGTCTGCCCCCGCCCAGCGCTCGCAGTCACCAGCCCAGAGCGGGGCCTGGCCCTGCCAGCAGGGTCAGTGCTGGCTAGCATCGAACGCAGGGCGGCCTGGATTCCTGACGGCTGGGGGCATGGCCTCCCTGCCTCCATCTGCGAGCTGAGCAGGGAGGGGCCAGGCCGTGTCCATAGGGAGCACCCTGGGCGCAACACAGCCTGCTCCAGAGGCTGCTTCTGGCTGGGACAGGGCAGAGTGAGGGTGGGAGGCAGCCAGGAGCCTTGCTGAGCTGAACTGGACCTCGTGCTGGGCCTGCAGGGCACTGGGCCTGCCCGGCTCCAGGGGCACTGATGGCGCCTTCCCCGCGTCACTGTGGCGCTTGGGGCAAGTCCGGCAGCAGCCTGCTGTGCTCAGGCAAGTGAGCAGGGGTGAGACTGGTCCAGGGCAGACGTGGATCCTTCTGCCCTCGCAGTGCGGCCGGGGTCCTGAGGGCAGGGCGTGGGCCTCTTCCCTTCGGGTGGCCCTGCACGCAGGTACGCTGGGCAGGGGCAGAGAGGAGCCGCCCAGAACCAAACCCCTCCCCTGCCAGGCGCCGGCCCGGTTGGGCTGCGGGAGAACAGGCAAGGGGCCTAAATGCAGGGTCCCAGGGGGGCCTTGCCAGGAGCCGGCAGCCGGCGCTGCTGCTGAAACCGCAGTGTCCCACCCGCAGCCTTTGCTTTCCTGAGGGGTCGCGCGCTGCCCAGGCTGAGGCGCCGGGCTGGGAGGGCCGCGTGGCGGGAGTGGCTGCAGCGAGCCTGGGCCTTCCTGATCCGAGCAGCACCTCGGCCCAGCAGCCTGTTCCCACAGCAGCCCGCCGAGCCGGGGGACCCAGTGGGCCCTGTCCGAGTCCCTGCAGGGCCCGGGCGTGGAGCTCAGTTGTGGGGCAAGGCCAGCCGGCTGGCAGCCCAGGCACGGGGTGGAGCATCTGTCCCTGTGGGCTCCCTGCCTCCTGCCCGCCGGCCCCAGGCTCTGGACGCTGCACTGTGGGCCCAGGATTCCCATGGCGGGATGCTCCGTCTCCATGGAAACGCAGCAGGCTCCTGTGCTGCAGCCTCGGGGCGACAGTGCTTGTCTGGCACAAGAGCCTCCGTGCCAGCCTCGGTCAGACCGCCAAGTCACCGGGCCTCGGCCTGGCGCTGGCTCTGCCGCCCTGCCGCAAGGGCTCTTCCCTGGCCTGGGCGGCCTGGCCCGGCCGGCGCGTGGTGACGCCCAGGTGGTACATCTCGATCAGGTTGAGGAGCAGCGACAGGCTGGCTGCCGCCGTCATGAAGAGGACGAAGATGGTCTTCTCGGTGGGCCGGGCGATGTAGCAGTTGACCGTGTTGGGGCAGGGCCAGCGGTCGCAGGTGTACAGGGGCTTCAGCTCGAAGCCGTACAGCGCGTACTGGCCCGCCAGGAAGCCTACCTCAAAGAGCATCTTGAAGACAACGTTGCAGATGTAGGTCCTCAGGATGGCCCCCCGCAGGCGGATTTGGCCATGGCCCTCGTGGGCGGGCGGCGTCTGCTGCCCCCCGCGCTCCGGCTGGGCCCCCCCGCTCGCCCCTCGCAGCGGCCGCTCCAGCCCACGCAGCAGGTGCAGGACGTGCCCCAGGTAGACCAGGCTGGGGGTGGAGACGAAGATGATCTGCAGCACCCAGAAGCGGATGTGGGAGATGGGGAAGGTTTGGTCGTAGCAGACGCTCTGGCAGCCGGGCTGCTTGGTGTCGCAGGAGAAGCCCGACTGTTCGTCCCCCCAGACCTTCTCAGCAGCGGCCCCCAGGACCAGGATGCGGAAGATGAACAGGACTGTGAGCCACACCTTCCCCACCACGGTGGAGTGCTCCTGGGCGCTCTCCAGAAGCCTCCCCAGCAGGTGCCAGTCGCCCATGAGTGCCAGCGCGGGCTCTCCTGCGAGAGGAGACACCCAAAGTCAGCAGCCTGCAGACCCTGCGCTGTGCCAGTGGGCACCCTGCCCCGGGCTGGGCTCGCCACCGGCCTCTGACCGCAGCCTCGCTGGCCGATAGCTGCCAAGCCAGGGCAGGAGCGGGTTAGCCTGGGGCGACTTGAGTCCCTCAGCTGCCTGCGGCTACAAACCCTGCAGGTCTGGTATCTCGCTCTGAGGGCCGACTGCTCGGGACTGGCCGTACCCTCTCCCTGCTGGACACTGGCTCTGGGGGCCCAGGTCCAGCGCGGCTCCTAGCCCAGCTCCCCAGCAGCCGCTCAGTGGCCGTCGGCACAGGCCAGCGGAGCGGGTCCTGGTGCAGGGAGCCAAGTGGTGGGCCGCAGGGGGGCCTCTTCTCGCTAGGGATTAACCCGGGGAGAGCTCCAGCGTCCAGTCAGCCTGGGGCTCACAAACCGCTGCCCCCCAGGCCGCCAGGGCCACGCGGGCGGGGGCTGAGGACAAGGGCAGGGCCAGGGGCTTTAGGAGCAGCCCCAGGGCCTAGAGCATTTGGCAGCAGCCCGGAAGCTGCGGGCCAAGGCCGAGCGCCCCTCACCGGTTGCAGACGCTGGTGCCTCGTGGGTGGCAGGTCCCCGCAGCCCCAGCGGTGTCTGGCTGCGTCCGGCGCGGCTCTGCCAGCGCATGTGCAGGCTCTGGGAGCGGGCGCGGCGCGAGCGGCAGAGGACACAGCCACTGGGAATCTTTCCACCTCTTTATTTTTGGCCTGGGCACGTTTCTAAAAATACTCCCTGCTGCCGGGCAGGGCGTCGGGGCAGCGCCCTGTGACCGAGCCTGAGCAGCTCAAGGCCGTTGGAGGGCGCGTTCCCTGCCTCCCCGCACGGCTGGGCAGAGGCTTTTTGCAAACCAGGCCTCTGACCCCATCCTCGCCTGGGGCCAGCCGGGGGTGCTCCACACGCTGCCTGGAGGGGGAGGGCCCAGTGCTGCCTGGCCAGCTGGGGTGCCCTCCAGCCAGAGCCCACCGCACCGAGCTCTGATGGACCCTGCCCGGGGCGGGGTGGAGGGCTGCAACAGCCCCTTTCCCATCTCGCTGCCGTGGGGATGGGCGCACAGTGCGGTGGAGCTGGTGCCCAGCCAGCGGTGGGCTCCGTGATCAGCTGGGGCCAGCCCCCAGTGGGAGAAGAGAGGCTCCACCCCCAAACAAGCAGGTAACTCCACTGCCTGGAGGCAAGGTTACTGCCTAATCCCTGGGCCAAGCGGGGAGCCACAGCCCCCTTGGCATGTGAGAGGAGCATCCGCTGGGGCGGGGCAGGGCCCAGGCCCCCCCCACAAGGCTCCACCCAGCCCTAACTGGCCCGGCTGCAGCGCCACTTGCCCCAGCCTGGATCTATGGCTTGGCTCCCTGCTACAGCTCCAGCCCCTGCCTCGGACTCTGGCGCCAGCCATGGCTCCTGGGGGCTGCAGGGAGGTTCCATTGGGGGGGGGGGGGCTGCCTTTAAATGTTGGGGGCCCTCTGGACCCAGGTTTGCCATGGACGCGCGTCATGTTCGGAACTCAACTTGCTGCGGGGTACAGGCTGGAACCGGCACGCTTGTCTGTATCGCGCACTGCCCACGAGCCCCGGCACCCTCCGCTCCACTTCCTAGCAGGGCGGCGTGCGGGGTACAGGCTGGAACCGGCACGCTTGTCTGTATCGCACACTGCCCACGAGCCCCGGCACCCTCCGCTCCACTTCCTAGCAGGGCGGGGTGCGGGGTACAGGCTGGAACCGGCACGCTTGTCTGTATCGAGCACTGCCCACGAGCCCCGGCACCCTCCGCTCCACTTCCTAGCAGGGCGGGGTGCGGGGTACAGGCTGGAACCGGCACGCTTGTCTGTATCGCGCACTGCCCACGAGCCCCGGCACCCTCCGCTCCACTTCCTAGCAGGGCGGGGTGCGGGGTACAGGCGGGAACCGGCACGCTTGTCTGTATCGAGCACTGCCCACGAGCCCCGGCACCCTCCGCTCCACTTCCTAGCAGGGCGGGGTGCGGGGTACAGGCTGGAACCGGCACGCTTGTCTGTATCGCGCACTGCCCACGAGCCCCGGCACCCTCCGCTCCACTTCCTAGCAGGGCGGGGTGCGGGGTACAGGCTGGAACCGGCACGCTTGTCTGTATCGCGCACTGCCCACGAGCCCCGGCACCCTCCGCTCCACTTCCTAGCAGGGCGGGGTGCGGGGTACAGGCTGGAACCGGCGCGCTTGTCTGTATCGCGCACTGCCCACGAGCCCCGGCACCCTCCGCTCCACTTCCTAGCAGGGCGGGGTGCGGGGTACAGGCTGGAACCGGCACGCTTGTCTGTATCGCGCACTGCCCACGAGCCCCGGCACCCTCCGCTCCACTTCCTAGCAGGGCGGGGTGCGGGGTACAGGCTGGAACCGGCGCGCTTGTCTGTATCGCGCACTGCCCACGAGCCCCGGCACCCTCCGCTCCACTTCCTAGCAGGGCGGGGTGCGGGGTACAGGCTGGAACCGGCGCGCTTGTCTGTATCGCGCACTGCCCACGAGCCCCGGCACCCTCCGCTCCACTTCCTAGCAGGGCGGGGTGCGGGGTACAGGCTGGAACCGGCGCGCTTGTCTGTATCGCGCACTGCCCACGAGCCCCGGCACCCTCCGCTCCACTTCCTAGCAGGGCGGGGTGCGGGGTACAGGCTGGAACCGGCACGCTTGTCTGTATCGCGCACTGCCCACGAGCCCCGGCACCCTCCGCTCCACTTCCTAGCAGGGCGGGGTGCGGGGTACAGGCGGGAACCGGCACGCTTGTCTGTATCGCACACTGCCCACGAGCCCCGGCACCCTCCGCTCCACTTCCTAGCAGGGCGGGGTGCGGGGTACAGGCGGGAACCGGCACGCTTGTCTGTATCGCACACTGCCCACGAGCCCCGGCACCCTCCGCTCCACTTCCTAGCAGGGCGGGGTGCGGGGTACAGGCGGGAACCGGCACGCTTGTCTGTATCGCACACTGCCCACGAGCCCCGGCACCCTCCGCTCCACTTCCTAGCAGGGCGGGGTGCGGGGTACAGGCTGGAACCGGCACGCTTGTCTGTATCGAGCACTGCCCACGAGCCCCGGCACCCTCCGCTCCACTTCCTAGCAGGGCGGGGTGCGGGGTACAGGCTGGAACCGGCACGCTTGTCTGTATCGCGCACTGCCCACGAGCCCCGGCACCCTCCGCTCCACTTCCTAGCAGGGCGGGGTGCGGGGTACAGGCGGGAACCGGCACGCTTGTCTGTATCGAGCACTGCCCACGCGCCCCGGCACCCTCCGCTCCACTTCCTAGCAGGGCGGGGTGCGGGGTACAGGCTGGAACCGGCACGCTTGTCTGTATCGCGCACTGCCCACGAGCCCCGGCACCCTCCGCTCCACTTCCTAGCAGGGCGGGGTGCGGGGTACAGGCTGGAACCGGCACGCTTGTCTGTATCGCGCACTGCCCACGAGCCCCGGCACCCTCCGCTCCACTTCCTAGCAGGGCGGGGTGCGGGGTACAGGCTGGAACCGGCACGCTTGTCTGTATCGCGCACTGCCCACGAGCCCCGGCACCCTCCGCTCCACTTCCTAGCAGGGCGGGGTGCGGGGTACAGGCTGGAACCGGCGCGCTTGTCTGTATCGCGCACTGCCCACGAGCCCCGGCACCCTCCGCTCCACTTCCTAGCAGGGCGGGGTGCGGGGTACAGGCTGGAACCGGCACGCTTGTCTGTATCGCGCACTGCCCACGAGCCCCGGCACCCTCCGCTCCACTTCCTAGCAGGGCGGGGTGCGGGGTACAGGCTGGAACCGGCACGCTTGTCTGTATCGCGCACTGCCCACGAGCCCCGGCACCCTCCGCTCCACTTCCTAGCAGGGCGGGGTGCGGGGTACAGGCGGGAACCGGCACGCTTGTCTGTATCGAGCACTGCCCACGAGCCCCGGCACCCTCCGCTCCACTTCCTAGCAGGGCGGGGTGCGGGGTACAGGCTGGAACCGGCACGCTTGTCTGTATCGAGCACTGCCCACGAGCCCCGGCACCCTCCGCTCCACTTCCTAGCAGGGCGGGGTGCGGGGTACAGGCGGGAACCGGCGCGCTTGTCTGTATCGCGCACTGCCCACGAGCCCCGGCACCCTCCGCTCCACTTCCTAGCAGGGCGGGGTGCGGGGTACAGGCTGGAACCGGCGCGCTTGTCTGTATCGCGCACTGCCCACGAGCCCCGGCACCCTCCGCTCCACTTCCTAGCAGGGCGGGGTGCGGGGTACAGGCTGGAACCGGCACGCTTGTCTGTATCGCGCACTGCCCACGAGCCCCGGCACCCTCCGCTCCACTTCCTAGCAGGGCGGGGTGCGGGGTACAGGCTGGAACCGGCACGCTTGTCTGTATCGAGCACTGCCCACGAGCCCCGGCACCCTCCGCTCCACTTCCTAGCAGGGCGGGGTGCGGGGTACAGGCTGGAACCGGCACGCTTGTCTGTATCGCGCACTGCCCACGAGCCCCGGCACCCTCCGCTCCACTTCCTAGCAGGGCGGGGTGCGGGGTACAGGCTGGAACCGGCACGCTTGTCTGTATCGCGCACTGCCCACGAGCCCCGGCACCCTCCGCTCCACTTCCTAGCAGGGCGGGATGCGGGGTACAGGCGGGAACCGGCACGCTTGTCTGTATCGAGCACTGCCCACGAGCCCCGGCACCCTCCGCTCCACTTCCTAGCAGGGCGGGGTGCGGGGTACAGGCTGGAACCGGCGCGCTTGTCTGTATCGCGCACTGCCCACGAGCCCCGGCACCCTCCGCTCCACTTCCTAGCAGGGCGGGGTGCGGGGTACAGGCTGGAACCGGCACGCTTGTCTGTATCGAGCACTGCCCACGAGCCCCGGCACCCTCCGCTCCACTTCCTAGCAGGGCGGGGTGCGGGGTACAGGCGGGAACCGGCACGCTTGTCTGTATCGAGCACTGCCCACGAGCCCCGGCACCCTCCGCTCCACTTCCTAGCAGGGCGGGGTGCGGGGTACAGGCTGGAACCGGCACGCTTGTCTGTATCGCGCACTGCCCACGAGCCCCGGCACCCTCCGCTCCACTTCCTAGCAGGGCGGGGTGCGGGGTACAGGCTGGAACCGGCACGCTTGTCTGTATCGCGCACTGCCCACGAGCCCCGGCACCCTCCGCTCCACTTCCTAGCAGGGCGGCGTGCGGGGTACAGGCGGGAACCGGCACGCTTGTCTGTATCGAGCACTGCCCACGAGCCCCGGCACCCTCCGCTCCACTTCCTAGCAGGGCGGGGTGCGGGGTACAGGCTGGAACCGGCGCGCTTGTCTGTATCGCGCACTGCCCACGAGCCCCGGCACCCTCCGCTCCACTTCCTAGCAGGGCGGGGTGCGGGGTACAGGCTGGAACCGGCACGCTTGTCTGTATCGCGCACTGCCCACGAGCCCCGGCACCCTCCGCTCCACTTCCTAGCAGGGCGGGGTGCGGGGTACAGGCTGGAACCGGCGCGCTTGTCTGTATCGCGCACTGCCCACGAGCCCCGGCACCCTCCGCTCCACTTCCTAGCAGGGCGGGGTGCGGGGTACAGGCTGGAACCGGCACGCTTGTCTGTATCGAGCACTGCCCACGAGCCCCGGCACCCTCCGCTCCACTTCCTAGCAGGGCGGGGTGCGGGGTACAGGCGGGAACCGGCACGCTTGTCTGTATCGCGCACTGCCCACGAGCCCCGGCACCCTCCACTCCACTTCCTAGCAGGGCGGGGTGCGGGGTACAGGCTGGAACCGGCACGCTTGTCTGTATCGCGCACTGCCCACGAGCCCCGGCACCCTCCGCTCCACTTCCTAGCAGGGCGGGGTGCGGGGTACAGGCTGGAACCGGCACGCTTGTCTGTATCGAGCACTGCCCACGAGCCCCGGCACCCTCCGCTCCACTTCCTAGCAGGGCGGGGTGCGGGGTACAGGCTGGAACCGGCACGCTTGTCTGTATCGCGCACTGCCCACGAGCCCCGGCACCCTCCGCTCCACTTCCTAGCAGGGCGGGGTGCGGGGTACAGGCTGGAACCGGCACGCTTGTCTGTATCGAGCACTGCCCACGAGCCCCGGCACCCTCCGCTCCACTTCCTAGCAGGGCGGGGTGCGGGGTACAGGCGGGAACCGGCACGCTTGTCTGTATCGCGCACTGCCCACGAGCCCCGGCACCCTCTGCTCCACTTCCTAGCAGGGCGGGGTGCAGGGTACAGGCTGGAACCGGCGCGCTTGTCTGTATCGTGCACTGCCCCCGAGCCCCGGCACCCTCCGCTCCACTTCCTAGCAGGGCGGGGTGCGGGGTACAGGCGGGAACCGGCACGCTTGTCTGTATCGCGCACTGCCCACGAGCCCCGGCACCCTCCGCTCCACTTCCTAGCAGGGCGCGGTGCGGGGTACAGGCTGGAACCGGCATGCTTGTCTGTATCGCGCACTGCCCACGAGCCCCGGCACCCTCCGCTCCACTTCCTAGCAGGGCGGGGTGCGGGGTACAGGCTGGAACCGGCACGCTTGTCTGTATCGCGCACTGCCCACGAGCCCCGGCACCCTCCGCTCCACTTCCTAGCAGGGCGGGGTGCGGGGTACAGGCTGGAACCGGCACGCTTGTCTGTATCGAGCACTGCCCACGAGCCCCGGCACCCTCCGCTCCACTTCCTAGCAGGGCGGGGTGCGGGGTACAGGCTGGAACCGGCGCGCTTGTCTGTATCGAGCACTGCCCCCGAGCCCCGGCACCCTCCGCTCCACTTCCTAGCAGGGCGGGGTGCGGGGTACAGGCTGGAACCGGCACGCTTGTCTGTATCGAGCACTGCCCACAAGCCCCGGCACCCTCCGCTCCACTTCCTAGCAGGGCGGGGTGCGGGGTACAGGCTGGAACCGGCACGCTTGTCTGTATCGCGCACTGCCCACGAGCCCCGGCACCCTCCGCTCCACTTCCTAGCAGGGCGGGGTGCGGGGTACAGGCTGGAACCGGCACGCTTGTCTGTATCGCGCACTGCCCACGAGCCCCGGGACCCTCCGCTCCACTTCCTAGCAGGGCGGGGTGCGGGGTACAGGCTGGAACCGGCATGCTTGTCTGTATCGCGCACTGCCCACGAGCCCCGGCACCCTCCGCTCCACTTCCTAGCAGGGCGGGGTGCGGGGTACAGGCGGGAACCGGCGCGCTTGTCTGTATCGCGCACTGCCCACGAGCCCCGGCACCCTCCACTCCACTTCCTAACAGGGCGGGGTGCGGGGTACAGGCTGGAACCGGCACGCTTGTCTGTATCGAGCACTGCCCACGAGCCCCGGCACCCTCCGCTCCACTTCCTAGCAGGGCGGGGTGCGGGGGGCCGGTGGGGCATCGCCCCACACCAGCGTTTCAGGGACTGGCCTTCACACCCCGATCCGTCGGCCGGCCCCGAGCGCAGACCCCAGGCCCATCAGCACCAGCGGAAAGACACCGGCCCTGCTGGCAACTGCTGACACAAGCCTGGCTCCCAGGGTCCAAGCAGGAGGTTGCACCCCCCCCACCCGGGAGGACCTGGGGCCTTGGGGAAAAGCCTTGAACAGCAGGTTTGGAAGGGGGCCGTGCAGCACTGGGGGAGGGGCCAGTGGCTTTGAGCTGGGCCGCTGGGCCAGGCTCTGCAAAGGGCGGGCCTGGGCCATGAGCGCGGCCGTCTTTAGGGTCGCCAGGTGTCCGGTTTTCTACTGGATAGTCTGGTATTTGCGCCCTCTGGCCGGTAGAAACATTCAGACAATACGGGACACGTGCAACGTTGGTTTGTTCTGAATTCCCGGCGGGGCGGGGGCGGGGCACCTCTGGCTGCTTGCAGAAGCCGGGCCAGGGGAGGGGTTCCCAGCCCCTCCCCCCTCCCAGCTTCTACTAGCAACTAGAGGGAGGGCTGGCACTCCTCCCATCCCCCCCAGCTCTGCTTCCCGCCCCCCCTTCTCTGGCCCCCCTCCTCTCCACCCCCCGTGGTCCCTCCCCAGCTCTGCTTCCCACCCCCCTTCCCTCCTGGCCAGCCCCGCGGCCCCCCCCAGCTCTGCTTCCCGCCCCCCTTCCCTCCCGGCCAGCCCCGCGGCCCCCCCAGCTCTGCTTCCCGCCCCCCTTCCCTCCCGGCCAGCCCCGCGGCCCCCCCCAGCTCTGCTTCCCGCCCCCCTTCCCTCCCGGCCAGCCCTGCGGCCCCCCCCAGCTCTGCTTCCCACCCCCCCTTCCTCCCGGCCAGCCCCGCGGCCCCCCCCAGCTCTGCTTCCCACCCCCCTTCCCTCCCGGCCAGCCCCGCGGCCCCCCCCAGCTCTGCTTCCCGCCCCCCTTCCCTCCCGGCCAGCCCCGCGGCCCCCCCCAGCTCTGCTTCCCGCCCCCCTTCCCTCCCGGCCAGCCCCGCGGCCCCCCCCAGCTCTGCTTCCCACCCCCCCTTCCCTCCCGGCCAGCCCCGCGGCCCCCCCCAGCTCTGCTTCCCGCCCCCCTTCCCTCCCGGCCAGCCCCGCGGCCCCCCCCAGCTCTGCTTCCCGCCCCCCTTCCCTCCCGGCCAGCCCCGCGGCCCCCCCCAGCTCTGCTTCCCGCCCCCCTTCCCTCCCGGCCAGCCCCGCGGCCCCCCCCAGCTCTGCTTCCCGCCCCCCTTCCCTCCCGGCCAGCCCCGCGGCCCCACCCAGCTCTGCTTCCCGCCCCCCTTCCCTCCCGGCCAGCCCCGCGGCCCCCCCCAGCTCTGCTTCCCGCCCCCCTTCCCTCCCGGCCAGCCCCGCGGCCCCCCCCAGCTCTGCTTCCCGCCCCCCTTCCCTCCCGGCCAGCCCCGCGGCCCCCCCCAGCTCTGCTTCCCGCCCCCCTTCCCTCCCGGCCAGCCCCGCGGCCCCCCCCAGCTCTGCTTCCCGCCCCCCTTCCCTCCCGGCCAGCCCCGCGGCCCCACCCAGCTCTGCTTCCCGCCCCCCTTCCCTCCCGGCCAGCCCCGCGGCCCCCCCCAGCTCTGCTTCCCGCCCCCCTTCCCTCCCGGCCAGCCCCACGGCCCCCCCCAGCTCTGCTTCCCGCCCCCCTTCCCTCCCGGCCAGCTCCGTGACCCCCCCAGCTCTGCTTCCCACCCCCCCTTCCTCCCGGCCAGCCCCGCGGCCCCCCCCAGCTCTGCTTCCTGCCCCCCTTCCCTCCCGGCCAGCTCCGTGACCCCCCCAGCTCTGCTTCCCACCCCCCCTTTCCTCCTGGCCAGCCCCGTGGCCCCCCCAGCTCTGCTTCCCGCCCCCCTTCCTCCTGGCCAGCCACGCGGCCCCCCAGCTCTGCTTCCCACCCCCCCCTTCCTTCCGGCCAACCCCGTGGCCCCCCCCCAGCTCTGCTTCCCGCCCCCCTTCCCTCCCGGCCAGCTCCGTGACCCCCCCAGCTCTGCTTCCCACCCCCCCTTCCTCCCGGCCAGCCCCGCGGCCCCCCCCCAGCTCTGCTTCCTGCCCCCCTTCCCTCCCGGCCAGCTCCGTGACCCCCCCAGCTCTGCTTCCCACCCCCCCTTTCCTCCTGGCCAGCCCCGTGGCCCCCCCAGCTCTGCTTCCCGTCCCCCTTCCTCCTGGCCAGCCACGCGGCCCCCCAGCTCTGCTTCCCGCCCTCCCTTCCTCCCGGCCGGCCCCGACCCCCCCGCCAGCTCTGCTTCCCGCCCCCCCTTCCTCCCTGCCGGTCCCGACCTTCCCTCCTCCTCCCCCACGATCAAGTGTGTCTGTTTTTGGGGGGGTGTGTACCTGGTAACCCTATTGTCTGGCTCCTGCATTCTGAATCTCTGGCTGTTTTCTTCCATCCCTTCCCTGTCCCTGTGCTAACTGTGGGCCAGAGGGAGCCGCCCAGGGCTCTGCTCCGTGTCGCCCCACGGCTGGGGGAGCCAGGGCGGCCTGATGGCAGGGGGCTGGTGTCAGGAATCTGAAGAGCGCAAAGTCCCCACGGCTCCAGGGCAGGGGCTGCGGAACCCCGGGTGGGCCCCGACTGGCCACAGCTGGGGTGGGACACGAGGGGGCAGCGGGGGGTGGCGGGCTGGTTCGTGCTCACGCACTCAGCGCTGATCGATCGCCGTGAGGGCAGAAAGGAATTTCCACCAGGCTAGACTGGCAGGGCCCTGGGCCCTTTGCCTTCCGCTGCAGCCTGGGCAGGGCTTGCAGGGCCTCAGCACTGACACGCCCAGCTCTGCCTGGGGGCCGGGTGGTACTAGGAGGGCTCAGGCGTTTGGGGAGGAGGAGGCTGGAGGGGGGTAGGAGGCCAGGGCCCTACCTGAGCCACAGCTGGACAGGTGAGGGGGCTGCCCCCCGGCTTAGAGTGGCTGCTGTGAGGGTGCCGTTCCCTGGGCCTGCAGCCTGGTCCCAGCCCACCTCTGCAGCTGGCAAGGGGGCCCCCTGAGGCCTGGCTCCCTACCTAGCCAGGGGGGCTGGTGGCCAGCCTGGCCCAACGTGGAGCCAGAGCGGGCTGGGGGTTGGCTGCTGCGGGTGCCACTTCTCTGTGCCCCAGGCGGCTGCCCCCTGCATGGCTGTAGCCGAGAAGGTGCCTGGAGCTATGTGGCAGGCTGAGTGTGGTGCTGCAGCCTGGGCCCACCCGGCTCTCTGGGCAGCGTCCCTGGAAAGGGGGCGCTTGGGCAGCCCCCAGGAGAGGTTCCAGTGTCGCCAGCCAATTAGCAGATGTTCCTACTGGTGGTGCACCTCCCTCAGTGCACAGAATGCAGTTTATTCCACACCTGGATGGAAACATGAGCGGACAAAGCTGCCCCGCCCCCTGTAGGGCAGCCGGTGCCATCTGTCAGGGCATGCGAGTGGCTGCAGGCCGCCTCTGGGCAGTACTGTCAGCAGGGGGGCCTGTCCTATAGCAAGCAGCACCCTGCATGCCCCATGGGGATCTCTCAAGCGTGGTGCAGCCCTCAGGGCCTAGCACTTCCTTTCCCCTCCCCTCAGGTCTCAGGTGCCCCATGTCCACCCAGCAAGGGCAGAAATTACCCCATAAAACCACTCACTTCAGTTAAGGAAGCATACAGCTCAATGCACCCCCCACACCGGGCAGCAGCCCCCCTGCTCCTGAGGGGTCCCTTGATGTCTCCTCCAAACCCCAACGCTGCAGCGCAGCCTGCAGGCTGGGTGCCGTGGGATCCCCGCCCGTGAGCAAGCCCCCACCCCCGTGCTGAGGGTCTGTATTCACGCTAGGGCTAGACGCAGGCCCCCCCTCCCGCCCTGCTCTGGAACCGGGAAGCGGGGAGCCAGCTGTAACATCCCCAAGTCACACCTTGGTGAGAAACCCTGTGAAAACTCCCCCGCCGCGCGGTGCCGTCCTGGAAGAACGTGGCCCCGTTCCCCCGCACGCAGGCAGACAGCGCTGGTCTGTTTGACCAGGAAACCGTCACCAAGCAGGAGCAGAACACACGGGGGAGAAAAACCAGCAGGGAGCGTCCTCCCGACTAGACATGGGCGCCTGCTGGCGGCTGGCGAGAGCCATTTGGGCCAAAGGCCTCACGGCACCTAAGGGCAGGAGCTGTTGGACTCTGGGGAGGGCCCAGACCCGAGCGCTCGGGCGCACATGGCGAGCGGCTTTGCTCAGCTCTGCGGCCATGAGCGAGGACCAACGAACGGCTCCGTGTCGATTTCTTCCTGCCATTTCTGACTTTCACGCCTCGCTACTTGTCACGTCAGTCGCTCACCTCGCACCTTCTGACTCCTCAAGCCCGTGGGCTTCAGGGAAGTGGCTCAACAGCTGTTTGAGCTCATAAAGCAGCATTATCCCCTTTGAGGGAAATGGAGCAGTGTCTGGGAGGGCTGCGTGCTACAGAACACACATTCCTGGAGGTGCGCTGTTGTCCCCTGCAGTAAAACCCAGGCTGCTGAGGGGTGGGGTGTGGCTGGCAGGCTGCAGGCACACTCGCACTCTCGGTGTGGCTGGTAGGGTGAAGGGCACACTCGCACTCTGGGTGTGGCTGGCAGGGTGAAGGGCACACTCGCACTCTGGGTGTGGCTGGCAGGCTGCAGGCACACTCGCACTCTGGGTGTGGCTGGCAGGGAGGAGGGCACACTCGCACTTTGGGTGTGGCTGGCAGGCTGCAGGCACACTCGCACTCTGGGTGTGGCTGGCAGGGAGGAGGGCACACTCGCACTCTGGGTGTGGCTGGCAGGGTGAAGGGCACACTCGCACTCTGGGTGTGGCTGGCAGGGAGGAGGGCACACTCGCACTCTGGGTGTGGCTGGCAGGGTGAAGGGCACACTCGCACTCTGGGTGTGGCTGGCAGGGAGGAGGGCACACTCGCACTTTGGGTGTGGCTGGCAGGGAGGAGGGCACACTCGCACTCTGGGTGTGCCTGGCAGGGAGGAGGGCACACTCGCACTTTGGGTGTGGCTGGCAGGGTGAAGGGCACACTCGCACTTCGGGTGTGGCTGGCAGGGTGAAGGGCACACTCGCACTCGGTGTGGCTGGCAGGGTGGAGGGCACACTCGCACTTTGGGTGTGGCTGGCAGGGTGAAGGGCACACTCGCACTTTGGGTGTGGCTGGCAGGGTGAAGGGCACACTCGCACTCTGGGTGTGGCTGGCAGGGAGGAGGGCACACTCGCACTTTGGGTGTGGCTGGCAGGGTGGAGGGCACACTCGCACTCTGGGTGTGGCTGGCAGGGAGGAGGGCACACTCGCACTCTGGGTGTGGCTGGCAGGGTGAAGGGCACACTCGCACTCTGGGTGTGGCTGGCAGGGAGGAGGGCACACTCGCACTTTGGGTGTGGCTGGCAGGCTGCAGGCACACTCGCACTCTGGGTGTGGCTGGCAGGGAGGAGGGCACACTCGCACTCTGGGTGTGGCTGGCAGGGTGAAGGGCACACTCGCACTCTGGGTGTGGCTGGCAGGGAGGAGGGCACACTCGCACTTTGGGTGTGGCTGGCAGGGAGGAGGGCACACTCGCACTCTGGGTGTGCCTGGCAGGGAGGAGGGCACACTCGCACTTTGGGTGTGGCTGGTAGGGTGAAGGGCACACTCGCACTTTGGGTGTGGCTGGCAGGGTGAGGGCACACTCGCACTCTGGGTGTGGCTGGCAGGGTGAGGGCACACTCGCACTCTGGGTGTGGCTGGCAGGGAGGAGGGCACACTCGCACTCTGGGTGTGGCTGGCAGGGTGGAGGGCACACTCGCACTTTGGGTGTGGCTGGCAGGGTGAAGGGCACACTCGCACTTTGGGTGTGGCTGGCAGGGTGAGGGCACACTCGCACTCTGGGTGTGGCTGGCAGGGTGAGGGCACACTCGCACTCTGGGTGTGGCTGGCAGGGTGAGGGCACACTCGCACTCTGGGTGTGGCTGGCAGGGAGGAGGGCACACTCACACTCTGGGTGTGGCTGGCAGGGTGGAGGGCACACTCGCACTCTGGGTGTGGCTGGCAGGGTGAAGGGCACACTCGCACTTTGGGTGTGGCTGGCAGGGTGAAGGGCACACTCGCACTTCGGGTGTGGCTGGCAGGGTGGAGGGCACACTCGCACTCTGGGTGTGGCTGGCAGGGTGGAGGGCACACTCGCACTTTGGGTGTGGCTGGCAGGGTGGAGGGCACACTCGCACTCTGGGTGTGGCTGGCAGGGTGCAGGGCACACTCGCACTCTGGGTGTGGCTGGCAGGGTGGAGGGCACACTCACACTTTGGGTGTGGCTGGCAGGGTGAAGGGCACACTCGCACTTTTGGTGTGGCTGGCAGGGTGGAGGGCACACTCGCACTCTGGGTGTGGCTGGCAGGGTGAAGGGCACACTCGCACTTCGGGTGTGTCTGGCAGGGTGAAGGGCACACTCGCACTCTGGGTGTGGCTGGCAGGGTGAAGGGCACACTCGCACTCTGGGTGTGGTTGGCAGGGTGAAGGGCACACTCGCACTCTGGGTGTGGCTGGCAGGGTGGAGGGCACACTCGCACTCTGGGTGTGGCTGGCAGGGTGGAGGGCACACTCGCACTCTGGGTGTGGCTGGCAGGGTGGAGGGCACACTCGCACTCTGGGTGTGGCTGGCAGGGTGGAGGGCACACTCGCACTCTGGGTGTGGCTGGTAGGGTGGAGGGCACACTCGCACTCTGGGTGTGGCTGGCAGGGTGAAGGGCACAGTCGCACTCTGGGTGTGGCTGGCAGGGTGCGGGCCCTGTTGCACTCTGGGTGTGGCTGGCAGGGTGCGGGCACACTCGGACTCTGGGTGTGGCTGGCAGGGTGCGGGCACACTCGCACTCTGGGTGTGGCTGGCAGGGTGGAGGGCACACTCGCACTCTGGGTGTGGCTGGCAGGGTGGAGGGCACACTCGCACTCTGGGTGTGGCTGGTAGGGTGGAGGGCACACTCGCACTCTGGGTGTGGCTGGCAGGGTGAAGGGCACAGTCGCACTCTGGGTGTGGCTGGCAGGGTGCGGGCCCTGTTGCACTCTGGGTGTGGCTGGCAGGGTGCGGGCACACTCGGACTCTGGGTGTGGCTGGCAGGGTGCGGGCACAATCGCACTCTGGGTGTGGCTGGCAGGGTGCGGGCACAATCGCACTCTGGGTGTGGCTGGCAGGGTGTGGGCACACTCGCACTCTGGGTGTGGCTGGCAGGGCTGACTGTGCACGGCCCAGGCAGGAGCAGCTACTGGGCACCGTGAGGCACGCGAGGTTGCAGGGCAGGGGTGACAGTCCTCCACTTGTCTGCACTGTGCCCCAGAGCGTCCCAGGGCTGCGCTTTCACGTGGTCTCTGGTGGTCCCTGTGCATGCCCCATCCCGCAGGGCGGAGGTGCCCGTGCAGCGAGATAAGCCCAGCCCTGGGGGACAAAGCCACCCTGCTGCAGGGCTGCGTTGTGCCCTGGGCGGGGTCTGAGCAACCCCCCACAAGCCATGCTGGCCTGCAGGCACGGGGGCAGGGCCTGGCTGCTGGGGGATGTCGGGGGGTCTGCAGCTGCCTGCTCCACCTGTGCAGGGCCCAGCCCCGGCAGGAGAGGACGGCGCTGGCCCAGCAGGTGCCCGGGCGGGTTTGGGGCCCGAGCCTCCCCCCATGGGACAAAGGGAGCGAGGCAGCTCCTGAAAACGCAGCTTTAATGGCGACTGATCTGCCAGTTGTCACCCCCGGTGTCGGCTGCCCCAAGGGTGGCGCCTCCTTTCCCTGCAGGAGACGGGGCCGCTCCCGGGGCTCCTGGGAGGCTTGGAGACAACCCAAGCTCTGCCCCCGCCTTGCTGAGGGGGCCCAGGTGCGGCCGAGGGGCTCGTGCCTGGCTGGGGGCCTTGGCCGTGGGGCTGCAGGGATCGGGGTGACCCCAGGCACAAGCTGGCGGAGTCCCAGGCCGGCGCTCTGGCAGGCACGGGAGCCCCGCCAGGCGCAGTTCAGTGCCTCCCGTGGAGGGCGGTGGGTCCAGGGCCTTGTGTGCCTCTAGCAGGCGGAGCAGCGGTCGCTCTTCTCCTGCAGGCCCGGGTTGCGGCGCAGCATGTCCTTGAGGGAGCCGTCCTGCTCCGTCAGCAGCTGGTTGATCTCGTTCTGCTTGTACTCGGTGGACAGCTTGTGGCCGTACAAGGAGCTCTTCCCCGAGGGGGGGTTGGCGTCCCGCTGCGCCCGGCGGGCACAGGCCCGCACCACCAGGTACACCAGCTCCGCCATGTTGAGGATGATGCACACTCCCGAGGTGGCCAGCATGAAGACGGTGAAGATGGTCTTCTCGGTGGGCCGGGAAATGAAGCAGTCGACGGTGTTGGGGCAGGGGTAGGCGTCGCACTTGACCAGCCGGATCATCTGGTAGCCAGGGTAGATCATGTAGAAGATGTACATGAAGATGGCCTCGAAGAGCAGCCGGAACAGCACGCTGCAGATGTACGTCCACCACAGGGAGCCCGAGATGCGCATCTTGTGCTTCTTCACCTCCTCCAGGTGCTTGCTGTCCCCGTGCCCGGTCAGCACCAGCAGCTTCTTCTCCTGGTGCTGCTGGTAGGCCACGTGCATGGCCACCAAGAGGGCAGGCGTGGTGACCAGGATCAGCTGCAGGGCCCACAGGCGCACGTGGGAGATGGGGAAGAAGTGGTCGTAGCAGACACTGTTGCAGCCCGGCTGCTGCGTGTTGCAGGTGAAGGCAGATTTCTCGTCCCCCCAGACGCTCTCGGCAGCCACCACCAGCACCATGATGCGGAAGATGAAGATGACGGAGAGCCAGATGCGCCCGATGGCGGTGGAGTGGCGGTTCACACCGCTCAGCACTGCGTAGAGGCCTGCCCAGTTCATCCTGCCTCACACCTGCAAGAGACAGCAGCAGGCCAGGTGAGTGCGAGCCCCCAGCCCTGGCCCTGGCGGAGGAGAGGAGGGCGACCGGAGGCCAGGAGTAGTCAGGGCTCCAGGGCTCACACTCACTGTACTTCTGCCTGAGCCCTTTTCTGTGTTGGTGCGGTGGCCACAGAGCCTGGGGGTCGACTGCTCTGACCATTAGGCCTGGGTGTCTGCGGGTGTCACCACTCAAGCCACATTGCAAAACAGAAGAGGAGAGATTGGAGAGGGTCCAGAGAAGAGCAACAAGGATGATGAAAGGTCCAGAGAACAGGAGCTAGGAGGGGAAGCTGCAAGAATCGGGCTTGTTTAGTTTGGAAAGGAGAAGATTGAGGGGGGGCATGGGAGCCGTTTTCAGGTGTCTAAAAGGGTGTCACAAGGAGGAGGGAGAAAACTTGTTCATCTTGGCCTCTGAGGACAGGACAAGAAGCAATGGGCTTAAACTGCAGCAAGGGAGGTTTAGGTTGGACATTAGGAAAAAGTCCCTGCCTGTCAGGGGGTTAAACACTGGAATAAATTGCCCAGGGAGGTTGTGGGATCCCCATCTCTGGAGATATTGAAGAGCAGGTTAGAGAAATGTCTGTCAGGGATGGTCTAGACCATGGGTCCCCAAACTGGGGGGCGTGAAGAAATTCCACGGGGGGGAGGTGAGGCGACCCAGCCCCCACCCCAGTCAATCCCACCCCAAGTTTTGCTGCTATTTGGGGGGGGGGCGTGAGGGTTTCTCAAAAATCAAAAAGGGGAGAGATGCAGAAAAGTTTGGGAATCGCTGGTCTAGTCAGTACTGGGTCCTGCCATGGGGGCAGGGGACTGGACTCGACGACCTCTCGAGGTCCCTTCCAGTCCCAGTGTTCTAGGATTCTCGGGCACTTTCTCTCTGTGTCTAGCCCTCATGCTGGTAAGGAAAGGCAGTCGCTCTGAAAGCAGCGCCATGCTCTGTCAGAGTCTGCCGGCAGCCAGGAGCGCCAAGGAGCGTTGACTCTGAAACCTAACAATGTGCTGTTCATTCTCCATCCATTCACTCTCCTTGCTGATCCTTTTGCAGGCGCATCAGACTAATATTCTTATCTGCTCCGGGGGGGCCCTGATTTCAGCCTGCCCCCCAGTTGCAGTGTGGCCAAGTGGAGGAAGTAGGAACAGCACAGAATACCTAGTACTGAGCGGACTGGTCATTTGCATATTAATTGAGGTCCCTTCCAGCCCCGCCCCCCTCTGGGATTTGGAGCTGGCTGGAGGGCAGGGGTGGGCCGCTGGACCCCAGTGGGAGCGGGCAGGGCGCAGATTTCCCGGGCATGTGCTGCTCCCCCCATGAGAGGGAGGCACCGTCAGGGGCTTTGCGCTGGAGCCGCAGCCCAGAAGGCGCGAGGCGCACGAAGCGCTGCTGGGGCCACCAGGGCGCAGCAGGCACCGAATGCCCGTGGGGAGAGACGTGGGCTCCATGCCAAGAGCTGGGGGCACCAAGTGCAGGCCCTGGCCTGGGGCCAGTCTTCGCCCCCAGCCCCAGCCCTGGTTTGCTCTGCTGGAAAGCGGGGTCTGGGGGCCAGGCCGTCTCCGGCCCCCCGCTGCCAGCCTCTACCCGGGGGAGCCGCGCCAGAGCCCGCCACCCCCGAGACGAGCGTCCGTCCCGAGTGGCTCCGGGCCCGGCGCTGCGGAGGGGCAGCAGGCGCGTTACCTGGTGAGGAGCGTGTCCCCCGAGCAGCCGGGCCGGCTCCCCGCTAAGCGCTCATGGCTCCAGGCCGGCGTGTGTGCGGCTCAGCCCCCCGCGCCGCCGGCCTTGTCGCTATCTGCCGCTGCCCTGCACTGGGAAGTCATATGCTGCTTTATAAACTAGTCCCACACAATGAGGCCTTTATGGGGCCCTGCGCAGCACACTGCCGCATTCAGCTCCAACGCCCTGACTTCCGCCTACCCCTGCCAAACAAAGTGCCAGTGTCCTGCATTCCGGCCCGGCCCGGCACCCGCTCCCACCTTGCCACTGCGCCCTGCCCAGGGACTGTACCGGGGGCTCGCTCCACCGCCTCCTAGCGGGCTCTGCGGGCCATGGCTGCAGCCGCAGGGTGATGTCTGCTCAAGGGCCCCGGGCCCCAGAGACCGAGCCGGGGCTGGCGGAGGGGCCAGGGCCCCCGAGAAGAAGCTAGTGCTCCGGGAGAGCCTCCAGCTCCAGAGCCCTAGGGAGCAGGGAGCTCCCCACCCATCTGGGGGAGACAGGGCTCCAGCGGGGTGGGGGGCCCGGCCTCTTGACTCTGCTGGGAGGGGTTACTTGCAGGCTGAGCACAGGGTCCCTGCAGCCTGGCCTGCTGCAGCACTCAGGGGCGTGCGAGGGCCAGAGGTGCAGCAGTGAGCCCAGCTGTGGCTGTGATGCTCCAGAGGGGCCCGCAGCAGAGCCGGGGGGCTGGGTATCCCGGAGTGAGGAGCACTCAGCCCAGCCAGGCGCAGCGGCCAGGGAGAGCTGGGCGAGGAGCAGGGCTCAGGCTGCATGAGATGGAGGTTGGGCAGGAGAACTGGGGCCGGGGGATGGAGCCAGAGTGAAGGGGGCGATGAAGACGGGGATGGGGCCAGGCAGTGGAGCTGGGGGAAGGGGAAGGGTGGAGATAGAGGCAGGGTAGGGCCAGGCAGGGGAGATGGGCGGGGGGGAGATAGAGGCAGGGTAGGGCCAGGCAGGGGAGCCGGGCGGGGGGAGATAGAGGCAGGGTAGGGCCAGGCAGGGGAGACGGGCGGGGGGAGATAGAGGCAGGCTAGGGCCAGGCAGGGGAGATGGGCGGGGGGGAGATAGAGGCAGGGTAGGGCCAGGCAGGGGAGCCGGGCGGGGGGAGATAGAGGCAGGGTAGGGCCAGGCAGGGGAGACGGGCGGGGGGAGATAGAGGCAGGGTAGGGCCAGGCAGGGGAGACGGGCGGGGGGGAGATAGAGGCAGGGTAGGGCCAGGCAGGGGAGACGGGCGGGGGGGAGATAGAGGCAGGGTAGGGCCAGGCAGGGGAGACGGGCGGGGGGGAGATAGAGGCAGGGTAGGGCCAGGCAGGGGAGCCGGGCGGAGGGAGATAGAGGCAGGGTAGGGCCAGGCAGGGGAGCCGGGCGGGGGGAGATAGAGGCAGGGTAGGGCCAGGCAGGGGAGACGGGCGGGGGGAGATAGAGGCAGGGTAGGGCCAGGCAGGGGAGCCGGGCGGGGGGGAGATAGAGGCAGGGTAGGGCCAGGCAGGGGAGACGGGCGGGGGGAGATAGAGGCAGGGTAGGGCCAGGCAGGGGAGACGGGCGGGGGGGAGATAGAGGCAGGGTAGGGCCAGGCAGGGGAGCCGGGCGGGGGGGAGATAGAGGCAGGGTAGGGCCAGGCAGGGGAGCCGGGCGGGGGGGAGATAGAGGCAGGGTAGGGCCAGGCAGGGGAGCCGGGCGGGGGGAGATAGAGGCAGGGTAGGGCCAGGCAGGGGAGACGGGCGGGGGGAGACAGAGGCAGGGCAGGGCCAGGCAGGGGAGCCAAGGAGCCAGGACGTTGCGCTGGCCTGGGCTGGGCTGGGCGTGGGGCCAGGCAGGGCAGCGGTCCCGGCGGGCTGGTGACGCTAGCAGCGGGTGTTTGCCATGCAGGCGTTACTCACTGAGCCGTAGGAGGCGGCTGCGCGGGGCAGGGTCTATGATGCAGTCGTCTGGGGCTCAGCATTCGAGCTGCGGCACAAGCGCTCAGTTCCTGGAGCAGCCCAGGGGCAGGCACCGGGCAGGGCCAGCAGGCTGGGGCTCCGCTCTGGGGTGCAGCCGTGGGTCGGGGGGCCAGGGACCATGGCTGGGCCGTGCACACTGGACGCCCAGGCCAGCAGGTGCTGTGGTTTGTGGGGACAGAGACTCCCACCCTGCTATGGGGCAGGTCTGGTGCGAGCCCCCGGAAGCCCCTCGTGGGGCAGCATGAAGAGCCCAGCCCTGGCTGAGTGGAGCCGTGGCAGGGGCCCTTGGCACAGCGCCAAGCCAGCCCTTGCTAAGGGCAGCCCTGAGCCGAGCCGAGCCACCCTGGAGGCGGCTGGAGGGGGCGAGACGCAGGGCAGACAGGCCAGCACCCCCAGCGGGAGCCCTGTGCTCCACATGCCTTCCCCCTGCTGCCTAGCCAGGGTCTGAACCGAGAGCCACTGGCCCCTGCCATCTAGGCCCGTCTCTGCCCCCAGAGCCACGGCACAGGGGGCTGGTCCTTCCGGGACACCCCCCGGAACGGAGACCAGGGGCTGCCGGTGGCCAGGTGGCTGGTGGGTTCGCGGGGCTGGCAGGGCCGGGCTGAGCGAGAGGCAGCCCCGGAAGGCTGGAGGCCCAGGCCTGCGAGAGCCCCGGGGAGCGAAGCGGCGAGGAGAGCTGGGGAGCTGCCGGCCCAGGGCGAGGCCAGGCAGCGCTAAGCAGCGTTCCCAAGCGCTGGGGCCCCGCACAGGCTGGGCCGAGGGGAGCGGGCGAGGAGCCAGGACTTGTCCAGCTTCCAGCCGGGCAGGAGACTGGCTGGTTGGACTCTGGTACCCAGGCAGGGGGGCCTCTTGGCACTGAGCGGGGGGCCAAGTCCCTGGGGGCGGGGAGCGGGCAGTGCCATTCTGTGCCACACGGGGCGGCCCTGCGCTCTCGGCACCCCAGAGAGCTGGCTGAGGTGGGCCCCACAGGTCAGGGCAGCCCTGGGCTCAGCCTGAGCAGCTGCCCACCCGTGTCTGCTGCTCCCTGCCCTGGGCCAGCTTACGCTGCTCTGGGGAAGGCCTGGAGGTGCCTGGGCTCTTGCTGAGCAGGCTGCGGGACACCCCTTGCCCTGAGCAGGGACACGCTCAGGGGGGGCCTGGCCCAGGTGGCGCCGCACCCCACTCGCTCCGCTCGCTCCCCGCCCGCTCCCCACTTGCTCCCCACTCGCTCCACCCGCTCCCCGCCCACTCTCCGCTCGCTCCGCCCGCTCCCCGCTCGCTCCACCCACTCGCTCCGCTCGCTCCCCGCCCGCTCCCCACTTGCTCCCCACTCGCTCCACCCGTTCCCCGCCCACTCTCCGCTCGCTCCGCCCGCTCCCCGCTCGCTCCACCCACTCGCTCCGCCCGCTCCCTGCCCACTCCCCGCTCGCTCCGCCCGCTCCCCGCCCGCTCCCCGCTCGCTCCGCCCACTCCCCGCCCACTCCCCGCTCGCTCCGCCCGCTCCCCGCTCGCTCCACCCACTCGCTCCGCCCGCTCCCCGCCCGCTCCCCGCTCGCTCCGCCCGCTCCCCGCCCGCTCCCCGCTCGCTCCGCCCGCTCCCCGCCCGCTCCCCGCTCGCTCCGCCCGCTCCCTGCCCGCTCCCTGCTCACTCCACCCGCTCGCTCCCCGCCCACTCCCTACTCGCTCCCCGCCCACTCCCTACTCGCTCCCCGCCCCGCTCCCCGCTCCCCGCTCGCTCCGCCCGCTCCCTGCCTGCTCCCCACTCACTCCGCCCGCTCCCTGCTTGCTCTGCCCACTCCCCGCTCGCTCGCTCCCCCTGCTCCCCGCCCGCTCCCCGCTCACTCCACCTGCTTCCCGCGCACAGGGATGAGTCCTGCCTGGGTCGCCCGGCTCAGTGCAAACCCGCCTTGCCCGGAGGAACCGGCCTCACTCCCCACTCCCCCAGGGCCAGCTCAGCTGAATGCTGAGGAGCCGCACGGGGCAGGGCCACTTCTGTCCCAGCCCTGAGGAGCCCGGCTGGCGGCACAGCAGGGCTGTGGTGCTGAGCCCTCGGTCTCACGGGGCGCGGGAGCTGGCCCAGGCTGCGGTGCGCTCAGGGCAGCGTTTGGGAGCACGCAGACAATGCTGCTGTGAGCAGCCGGGGGGAGGGGGCCATGGGGAGCAGAAGGGCTGACAGGAGACAGGCCCCGTTTGCTCCTGCCACCAGCGCGGGGCTGGAGCAAAGCCAGGGAATGCCCCGGGCCCCTGCTGAAGGACCGGGAACAGGCCTCGTGCCTCACGCAGCAAAGCGCTTCCCTCTGAGCAGCTGCCTGGGAGCCTCCTGGGACTGCGGCCATCGGAGAGCAAGGCCAGGGCAGCCCCCAGCACGGGCTCCAGACCCAGACTCAATGGCCTGGGCTGCGTCCTCGGACTTTTGCCCTGTTTGTCCAAGGGGAGAACGGCCTTGCCGCTGCTCAGGGGTGTGTCTGGAGCACAGGGTGGGGAGCCCACGCAGTGCTCACACCCCTGGCCGGGAGGGAGCAGGCTGGCGCTGGATGGCTGGGCTCCCCGAGTCCCTGGCTTTGCGGGACCCGGCTCTGAAGAGGTCTTGTTTGTGGAACTGCTGCTGGTTGGGGCCCTGAGCCCCAGGCTCAGCCAGGCCTAGGTCGGGCATTTCCTGAGCATCCCATGATACAGAAACACCAGCAAGGCCTTGCCTGGCAGATGCAGCATCCAATGGGGCTCACAGAATCCTAGCACACCAAGATGGAAAGAACCTCAAGTGACATCGAGTCCAGACCCTGCCCACATGGCACGACCCAGCACCGGCCAGACCACCCCTGCCCGGCGTCTGTCCAACCTGCTCTCACTGTCTCCAGAGGTGGAGACTCCACGACCCCCTGGGCAATTGATCCCAGTGTTTCATCCCCCGACAGGCAGGAACTTTTTCCTAACGTCCAACCTCAACCTCCTTTGCTGCAGTTTAAGCCCATCGCTGCTTGTCCTGTCCGCAGAGGCCAAGATGAACAAGTTTTCTCCCTCCTCCTTGTGACACCCTTTTAGGTACCTGAAAACTGCTCTCATGTCCCCTCTCAGTCGTGTCTCTTTCAAACTAAACAAGCCCAATTCTTTCAGTCTTCCCTCATGGCCTTTAATCATTCTTGTCGCTCTTCTCTGTACCCTTTCCAATTTCTCCACATCTTTCTTGAAATGTGGCGCCCAGAACTGGACACAGTACTCCAGCTGAGGCCTAACTAGTGCAGAGTAGAGCGGCAGAATGACTTCACGAGTTTTGCTTACAACACACCTGTTAATACAACCTAGAATCATATTTGCTTTTTTTGCAACAGCATCACTGTTGACTCATATTCAACTTGTGGTCCACTATGACCCCTAGATCCCTTTCCGCCATGCTCCTTCCTAGACAGTCGCTTCCCATCTTGTCTGTATGGAACTGATTGTTCCTTCCTAAGTGGAGCACTTTGCATTTCTCTTTATTAAACCTCATCCTGTTTACCTCTGACCATTTCTCCAGTTTGTCCAGATCGGTTTGAATTTTGACCCTTCCTCCAGAGCAGTCGCAGCCCCTCCCAGCCTGGGATCCTCTGCAGCCAGTGTAGTGTTGCTCACTGTGCCAATATCACGTGAAGCTCCGGGCTGGCTCCCTCGGCCTGAGCCCCAGACACGCCTGGGTGCCAGCCCCCTGCCGTGCTAGCGACTGGGCCAAGCCATGTCCAGAGGCGAGGAAACGGGACAGCCTGCCCCAGCCTGGCCTGGAGGGACCTGGCTGCCTGTGAGGCCTTCCCAGCTAATTGGGGCCCCGGGGAGGAGGGAGTGGGGCGATGCTGCTGATCACACCCTCAGGATGCGGGGCTGGACCTGTGGGGGGCAGTCTCCCTGGGGCCTGCCCGCGTACAGCTGAGCTCCTGCTTTGGGGCAGCGATGGCTGCTGAGGGAGAAAACAGCCTGTCCCCAGCTGGGGTGGGAGTGTGGGGGGGGCATGCTGAGGCGCTCATGGCTATGGGTACATGGGAGAGCAGGCTGGCGCTGGCTGGGGGCTGTGGGGTACATGGGGGGGAGCAGGCCGGCACTGGCTGGGGGCTGCGGGCTACATGGGGGGGAGCAGGCCGGCGCTGGCTGGGGGCTGTGGGGGTACATGGGGGGGAGCAGGCCGGTGCTGGCTGGGTACATGGGGGGGAGCAGGCCGGTGCTGGCTGGCGGCTGTGGGATACATAGGGGGGGAGCAGGCCGGCGCTGGCTGGGGGCTGCGGGCTACATGGGGGGGAGCAGGCCAGTGCTGGCTGGGGGCTGTGGGGTACATGGGGGGGAGCAGGCCGGCGCTGGCTGGGGGCTGTGGGGTACATGGGGGGGAGCAGGCCCGTGCTGGCTGGGGGCTGTGGGGTACATGGGGGGGAGCAGGCCGCGCTGGCTGGGGACTATGAGATACATGGGGGGGGAGCAGGCCTGTGCTGGCTGGGGGCTGCGGGGTACATGGGGGGGGAGCAGGCCGGCACCGGCTGGGGGCTGCGGGGTACATGGGGGGGGAGCAGGCCGGCACTGGCTGGGGGCTGCGGGCTACATGGGGGGGAGCAGGCCAGCACTGGCTGGGGGCTGCGGGCTACATGGGGGGGAGCAGGCCAGTGCTGGCTGGGGGTGTGGGGTACATGGGGGGGAGCAGGCCTGCGCTGGTTGGGGGCTGTGGGGTACATGGGGGGGAGCAGGCCGGTGCTGGCTGGGGGCTGTGGGGTACATGGGGGGGAGCAGGCCGGCGCTGGCTGGGGGCTGTGGGGTACATGGGGGGGAGCAGGCCTGTGCTGGCTGGGGGCTGCGGGGTACATGGGGGGGGAGCAGGCCGGCACTGGCTGGGGGCTGCGGGGTACATGGGGGGGGAGCAGGCCGGCGCTGGCTGGGGGCTATGGGGTACATGGGGGGGAGCAGGGCGGTGCTGGCTGGGGGCTGTGGGGTACATGGGGGGGAGCAGGCCTGTGCTGGCTGGGGGTCGGTGCTGGCTGGGGGTTATGGGGTACATGGGGGGGAGCAGGCCGGCGCTGGCTGGGGGCTGTGGGGTACATGGGGGGGAGCAGGCCGGCGCTGGCTGGGGGCTGTGGAGTACATGGGGGGGAGCAGGCCGGCACTGGCTGGGGGCTGCGGGCTACATGGGGGGGAGCAGGCCGGTGCTGGCTGGGGGCTGTGGGGTACATGGGGGGGAGCAGGCCGGCGCTGGCTGGGGGCTGTGGGGTACATGGGGGGGAGCAGGCCGGTGCTGGCTGGGGGCTGTGGGGTACATGGGGGGGAGCAGGCCGGCGCTGGCTGGGGGCTGTGGAGTACATGGGGGGGAGCAGGCCGGCACTGGCTGGGGGCTGCGGGCTACATGGGGGGGAGCAGGCCGGCACTGGCTGGGGGCTGCGGGCTACATGGGGGGGAGCAGGCCGGCGCTGGCTGGGGGCTGTGGGGTACATGGGGGGGAGCAGGCCGGCGCTGGCTGGGGGCTGTGGGGTACATGGGGGGGAGCAGGCCGGCGCTGGCTGGGGGCTGTGGGGTACATGGGGGGGAGCAGGCCGGCGCTGGCTGGGGGCTGTGGGGTACATGGGGGGGAGCAGGGCGGCGCTGGCTGGGGGGCTGCGGGGTACATGGGGGGGAGCAGGGCGGCGCTGGCTGGGGGCTGCGGGCTACATGGGGGGGAGCAGGCCGGCGCTGGCTGGGGGCTGTGGGATACATAGGGGGGGAGCAGGCCGGTGCTGGCTGGGGGCTGTGGGGTACATGGGGGGGAGCAGGCCGGTGCTGGCTGGGAGCTGTGGGGTACATGGGGGGGAGCAGGCCAGTGCTGGCTGGGGGCTGTGGGGTACATGGGGGGGAGCAGGCTGGCGCTGGCTGGGGGCTGTGGGGTACATGGGGGGGAGCAGGCCGGCGCTGGCTGGGGGCTGTGGGGTACATGGGGGGGAGCAGGCCGGCGCTGGCTGGGGGCTGTGGGGTACATGGGGGGGAGCAGGCCGGCGCTGGCTGGGGGCTGTGGGGTACATGGGGGGGAGCAGGCCGGCGCTGGCTGGGGGCTGTGGGGTACATGGGGGGGAGCAGGCTGGCGCTGGCTGGGGGCTGTGGGGTACATGGGGGGGAGCAGGCCGGCGCTGGCTGGGGGCTGTGGGGTACATGGGGGGGAGCAGGGTGGCGCTGGCTGGGGCTGTGGGGTACATGGGGGGGAGCAGGCCGGCGCTGGCTGGGGGCTGTGGGGTACATGGGGGGGAGCAGGCCAGTGCTGGCTGGGGGCTGTGGGGTACATGGGGGGGAGCAGGCTGGCGCTGGCTGGGGGCTGTGGGGTACATGGGGGGGAGCAGGCCGGCGCTGGCTGGGGGCTGTGGGGTACATGGGGGGGAGCAGGCCGGTGCTGGCTGGGGGCTGTGGGGTACATGGGGGGGAGCAGGCTGGCGCTGGCTGGGGGCTGTGGGGTACATGGGGGGGAGCAGGGCGGCGCTGGCTGGGGGCTATGGGGTACATGGGAGGGAGCAGGCCGGCGCTGGCTGGGGGCTGTGGGGTACATGGGGGGGAGCAGGCCGGTGCTGGCTGGGGGCTGTGGGGTACATGGGGGGGAGCAGGCCGGCGCTGGCTGGGGGTTGTGGGGTACATGGGGGGGAGCAGGCCGGCGCTGGCTGGGGGCTGTGGGGTACATGGGGGGGAGCAGGCCGGCGCTGGCTGGGGGCTGTGGGGTACATGGGGGGGAGCAGGCCAGTGCTGGCTGGGGGCTGTGGGGTACATGGGGGGGAGCAGGGCGGTGCTGGCTGGGGGCTGTGGGGTACATGGGGGGGAGCAGGCCGGCGCTGGCTGGGGGCTGTGGGGTACATGGGGGGGAGCAGGCCGGCGCTGGCTGGGGGCTGTGGAGTACATGGGGGGGAGCAGGCCGGCACTGGCTGGGGGCTGCGGGCTACATGGGGGGGAGCAGGCCGGCACTGGCTGGGGGCTGCGGGCTACATGGGGGGGGAGCAGGCCGGCGCTGGCTGGGGGCTGTGGGGTACATGGGGGGGAGCAGGCCGGCGCTGGCTGGGGGCTGTGGGGTACATGGGGGGGAGCAGGCCGGCGCTGGCTGGGGGCTGTGGGGTACATGGGGGGGAGCAGGCCGGCGCTGGCTGGGGGCTGTGGGGTACATGGGGGGGAGCAGGCCGGCGCTGGCTGGGGGCTGTGGGGTACATGGGGGGGAGCAGGGCGGCGCTGGCTGGGGGCTGCGGGGTACATGGGGGGGAGCAGGGCGGCGCTGGCTGGGGGCTGCGGGCTACATGGGGGGGAGCAGGCCGGCGCTGGCTGGGGGCTGTGGGATACATAGGGGGGGAGCAGGCCGGTGCTGGCTGGGGGCTGTGGGATACATAGGGGGGGAGCAGGCCGGTGCTGGCTGGGGGCTGTGGGGTACATGGGGGGGAGCAGGCCGGTGCTGGCTGGGAGCTGTGGGGTACATGGGGGGGAGCAGGCCAGTGCTGGCTGGGGGCTGTGGGGTACATGGGGGGGAGCAGGCTGGCGCTGGCTGGGGGCTGTGGGGTACATGGGGGGGGAGCAGGCCGGCGCTGGCTGGGGGCTGTGGGGTACATGGGGGGGAGCAGGCCGGCGCTGGCTGGGGGCTGCGGGCTACATGGGGGGGAGCAGGCCGGCGCTGGCTGGGGGCTGTGGGGTACATGGGGGGGAGCAGGCCGGCGCTGGCTGGGGGCTGTGGGGTACATGGGGGGGAGCAGGCCGGCGCTGGCTGGGGGCTGTGGGGTACATGGGGGGGAGCAGGCCGGCGCTGGCTGGGGGCTGCGGGGTACATGGGGGGGGAGCAGGCCGGCGCTGGCTGGGGGCTGCGGGGTACATGGGGGGGAGCAGGCCGGCGCTGGCTGGGGGCTGCGGGGTACATGGGGGGGGAGCAGGCCGGCGCTGGCTGGGGGCTGTGGGGTACATGGGGGGGAGCAGGCCGGCGCTGGCTGGGGGCTGTGGGGTACATGGGGGGGAGCAGGCTGGCGCTGGCTGGGGGCTGTGGGGTACATGGGGGGGAGCAGGCCGGCGCTGGCTGGGGGCTGTGGGGTACATGGGGGGGAGCAGGCCGGCGCTGGCTGGGGGCTGTGGGGTACATGGGGGGGAGCAGGCCGGCGCTGGCTGGGGGCTGTGGGGTACATGGGGGGGGAGCAGGCCGGCGCTGGCTGGGGGCTGTGGGGTACATGGGGGGGAGCAGGGTGGCGCTGGCTGGGGGCTGTGGGGTACATGGGGGGGAGCAGGCCGGCGCTGGCTGGGGGCTGTGGGGTACATGGGGGGGAGCAGGCCAGTGCTGGCTGGGGCTGTGGGGTACATGGGGGGGAGCAGGCTGGCGCTGGCTGGGGGCTGTGGGGTACATGGGGGGGGAGCAGGCCGGCGCTGGCTGGGGGCTGTGGGGTACATGGGGGGGAGCAGGCCGGTGCTGGCTGGGGGCTGTGGGGTACATGGGGGGGAGCAGGCTGGCGCTGGCTGGGGGCTGTGGGGTACATGGGGGGGAGCAGGGCGGCGCTGGCTGGGGGCTATGGGGTACATGGGGGGGAGCAGGCCGGCGCTGGCTGGGGGCTGTGGGGTACATGGGGGGGAGCAGGCCGGCGCTGGCTGGGGGCTGTGGGGTACATGGGGGGGAGCAGGCCGGCGCTGGCTGGGGGTTGTGGGGTACATGGGGGGAGCAGGCCGGCGCTGGCTGGGGGCTGTGGGGTACATGGGGGGGAGCAGGCCGGCGCTGGCTGGGGGCTGTGGGGTACATGGGGGGGAGCAGGGCGGTGCTGGCTGGGGGCTGTGGGGTACATGGGGGGGAGCAGGCCGGCGCTGGCTGGGGGCTGTGGGGTACATGGGGGGGGAGCAGGCCGGCGCTGGCTGGGGGCTGTGGGGTACATGGGGGGGAGCAGGCCGGCGCTGGCTGGGGGCTGTGGGGTACATGGGGGGGAGCAGGCCGGTGCTGGCTGGGGGCTGTGGGGTACATGGGGGGGAGCAGGCCAGTGCTGGCTGGGGGCTGTGGGGTACATGGGGGGGAGCAGGGCGGCGCTGGCTGGGGGCTGTGGGGTACATGGGGGGGAGCAGGCCGGCGCTGGCTGGGGGCTGTGGGGTACATGGGGGGGAGCAGGCCGGCGCTGGCTGGGGGCTGTGGGGTACATGGGGGGGAGCAGGCCAGTGCTGGCTGGGGGCTGTGGGGTACATGGGGGGGAGCAGGGCGGCGCTGGCTGGGGGCTGTGGGGTACATGGGGGGGAGCAGGCCGGTGCTGGCTGGGGGCTGTGGGGTACATGGGGGGGAGCAGGCCGGCGCTGGCTGGGGGCTGTGGGGTACATGGGGGGGAGCAGGCCGGTGCTGGCTGGGGGCTGTGGGGTACATGGGGGGGAGCAGGCCGGTGCTGGCTGGGGGCTGTGGGGTACATGGGGGGGAGCAGGCCAGTGCTGGCTGGGGGCTGTGGGGTACATGGGGGGGGAGCAGGCCAGTGCTGGCTGGGGGCTGTGGGGTACATGGGGGGGAGCAGGGCGGCGCTGGCTGGGGGCTGTGGGGTACATGGGGGGGAGCAGGCCGGCGCTGGCTGGGGGCTGTGGGGTACATGGGGGGGAGCAGGCCAGTGCTGGCTGGGGGCTGTGGGGTACATGGGGGGGAGCAGGGCGGTGCTGGCTGGGGGCTGTGGGGTACATGGGGGGGAGCAGGCCGGCGCTGGCTGGGGGCTGTGGGGTACATGGGGGGGGAGCAGGCCGGCGCTGGCTGGGGGCTGTGGGGTACATGGGGGGGAGCAGGCCGGCGCTGGCTGGGGGCTGTGGGGTACATGGGGGGGAGCAGGCCGGTGCTGGCTGGGGGCTGTGGGGTACATGGGGGGGAGCAGGCCAGTGCTGGCTGGGGGCTGTGGGGTACATGGGGGGGAGCAGGGCGGCGCTGGCTGGGGGCTGTGG
Organism: Pelodiscus sinensis; assembly: GCF_049634645.1. Taxonomy (NCBI): domain Eukaryota; kingdom Metazoa; phylum Chordata; order Testudines; family Trionychidae; genus Pelodiscus; species Pelodiscus sinensis. The sequence continues at coordinate 783,037 of NW_027466001.1, forward strand.
GGTACATGGGGGGGAGCAGGCCGGCGCTGGCTGGGGGCTGTGGGGTACATGGGGGGGAGCAGGCCGGCACTGGCTGGGGGCTGTGGGGTACATGGGGGGGGAGCAGGCCAGTGCTGGCTGGGGGCTGTGGGGTACATGGGGGGGAGCAGGGCGGCGCTGGCTGGGGGCTGTGGGGTACATGGGGGGGAGCAGGCCGGCGCTGGCTGGGGGCTGTGGGGTACATGGGGGGGAGCAGGGCGGCGCTGGCTGGGGGCTGTGGGGTACATGGGGGGGAGCAGGGCGGCGCTGGCTGGGGGCTGTGGGGTACATGGGGGGGAGCAGGCCGGCGCTGGCTGGGGGCTGTGGGGTACATGGGGGGGAGCAGGCCGGTGCTGGCTGGGGGCTGTGGGGTACATGGGGGGGAGCAGGCCGGCGCTGGCTGGGGGCTGTGGGGTACATGGGGGGGAGCAGGCCGGTGCTGGCTGGGGGCTGTGGGGTACATGGGGGGGAGCAGGCCGGTGCTGGCTGGGGGCTGTGGGGTACATGGGGGGGAGCAGGCCGGCGCTGGCTGGGGGCTGTGGGGTACATGGGGGGGAGCAGGCCGGCGCTGGCTGGGGGCTGTGGGGTACATGGGGGGGAGCAGGCCAGTGCTGGCTGGGGGCTGTGGGGTACATGGGGGGGGAGGCAGGCCGGCGCTGGCTGGGGGCTGTGGGGTACATGGGGGGGAGCAGGGCGGCGCTGGCTGGGGCTGTGGGGTACATGGGGGGGAGCAGGCCGGCGCTGGCTGGGGGCTGTGGGGTACATGGGGGGCAGCAGGAGCCGGGGGTGCCAGGCGTGGGAAAGTCAGGCGGGTGGGCCCCCGACGAGGAGCCGGCCGCTCCTGGGCTTTGTCTCCTTGGGTCCAAGCTCCAGGCCTGTGAGAACCCCGCCCCCCCCCGCCCCCTCCGCTCCCGCCCCCCCCGCCCCTCCCTCCCCCGCCCCTCCCTCCCGTGCCCCCCAGCGCTCCCATCTCCCGGCTGGGCCGTACAGAGAGCCCTGCCCCCCAGCGCTCCCATCTCCCGGCTGGGCCGTACAGAGAGCCCTGCCCCCCAGCGCTCCCATCTCCCGGCTGGGCCGTACAGAGAGCCCTGCCCCCCAGCGCTCCCATCTCCCGGCTGGGCCGTACAGAGAGCCCTGCCCCCCAGCGCTCCCATCTCCCGGCTGGGCCGTACAGAGAGCCCTGCCCCCCAGCGCTCCCATCTCCCGGCTGGGCCGTACAGAGAGCCCTGCCCCCCAGCGCTCCCATCTCCCGGCTGGGCCGTACAGAGAGCCCTGCCCCCCAGCGCTCCCATCTCCCGGCTGGGCCCTGCAGAGAGCCCTGCCCCCCAGCGCTCCCATCTCCCGGCTGGGCCGTACAGAGAGCCCTGCCCCCAGCGCTCCCATCTCCCGGCTGGGCCGTACAGAGAGCCCTGCCCCCCAGCGCTCCCATCTCCCGGCTGGGCCCTGCAGAGAGCCCTGCCCCCCAGCGCTCCCATCTCCCGGCTGGGCCGTACAGAGAGCCCTGCCCCCCAGCGCTCCCATCTCCCGGCTGGGCCGTACAGAGAGCCCTGCCCCCCAGCGCTCCCATCTCCCGGCTGGGCCGTACAGAGAGCACTGCCCCCCAGTGCTCCCATCTCCCGGCTGGGCCGTACAGAGAGCCCTGCCCCCCAGCGCTCCCATCTCCCGGCTGGGCCGTACAGAGAGCCCTGCCCCCCAGCGCTCCCATCTCCCGGCTGGGCCCTGCAGAGAGCCCTGCCCCCCAGCGCTCCCATCTCCCGGCTGGGCCGTACAGAGAGCCCTGCCCCCCCCCGCTCCCATCTCCCGGCTGGGCCGTACAGAGTGTCCTGCCCCCCAGCGCTCCCATCTCCCGGCTGGGCCGTACAGAGAGCCCTGCCCCCCAGCGCTCCCATCTCCCGGCTGGGCCGTACAGAGAGCCCTGCCCCCCAGCGCTCCCATCTCCCGGCTGGGCCGTACAGAGAGCCCTGCCCCCCAGCGCTCCCATCTCCCGGCTGGGCCGTACAGAGAGCCCTGCCCCCCAGCGCTCCCATCTCCCGGCTGGGGGGACCTGCCCGCGGGGCTGGGCCATGCAGAGAGCCCGGAGCGGAGGCTGGAGAAGGCTGGGGCAGCGCTGTGCTGGGCAGGGTCCGGACTCACCGCTGGCACCGAGGAGCAGGCAGGGCCAGTGCCGTTGTCCTCGCCAAGAGCTGGGCTGGAGCAAAGCTGGGACCTTTATACTGCCCCCCCCCGGCTCCGCTCCGCGGGCCCAGCCTCCCTGGGGAGTAGCCAGATAGGGAGTCTCACGCCAGCCAGATAAACAGCCCAGGTGTGTCTGGCCCAGCGTCACCCTGTGCCGGAGCGGCCCACACCCGCGGGCACCCGGGGCCACATGCCCCTGCCCAGCCCCGCCAGCTGCACCAGCACTTGCTGCTGAGCGCGGGCTCAGGCAGGGGCCCCGGAGCTGGCCGCACCAGGCCCGATGGCCAGCAGCGTGGGCATGGACCCGGCTCCGGGCAGAGGTGGCCGCAGCCTGAGTCTCCCTGCAGGGAGCCCCAGGAGCCTTCCTTGCCTCCACAGGGCAATAGCTGGGGGGGGCCATGGCCAGAGCTGGCCTAGCGCCCCGGCCCGGCCCTCCCGCTCCCTGGACAGGCCAGCTGCACAGGCAAACACTGGCTGTAAACCATTAACTCGGCCCCTGGGGCCTGCGCCCAGCACCAAGGTCTCAGCTGAACACGGGGCCCCAGGCGGCCCTTGCAGCCTGGCATGCTCTGAGCCCGGACTCTGGCCCCGCTCAGCCGAGCAGGGGCAGCAAGAAGCACAGAGGCTAGGCTGCCAGCCAGCCCCCCGTCCCAGCGCAGCCGGCCCCAGCTCCCTGCTCGCAGGCTGCACAGCTGGGCCTTGGTGTGAGGCCGAAGGGGGTGACTCATTAGGGTTGGGTTGGCTGGGAAGGGCTGTGGGTTGGGGGGGGCTCTAGTCAGCAGGGCTTGCTGGCTGCATGAGAGTGGGGGCTGAGGAATCAGGGTTGCTGCACAAGGGAGGGGGCGGGAGGTCTGTGCTGGGGGCTGTGTCTGAGGAGTTGGGGGTCTGGCTCTGAAGGGGGTTGGGGCTGGGTTAGGTGCTGTCTGTGGCGGGGTTGAGGGGCTGGGTAGGAAGCTGGATCTGAGGGGTGGGGGGATGTGGGGGGGCCTATAGTGTGTGTGTTCCCCTGGGCACTGCACGGGTGTCTGTCTGGGGAAGTGATTGTGGGGCTGTGACATTCAGGGTGCCCCATCTTAGCACGGATACAATAGCTCAGGCTGTCTTGTCAGGCGGAGGGGGGTGTCCTAGGTGTGGGGAGCAGCCAGGTGACATCAGGGAAAGCGGGGCAGAGGGAGGAGGCGGGGCGGGGCGGGGCGGCTTGGGGAGTGTGTGAGTTGGCTGCGGGGGGGTGGGGGAGGCAGGGCCGGGTCCCTGTGTGAACAACACGTCTGTGCCACGCTGGGCCCCTGAACCAACAGCCCTTGTGCGCAGCCTCGGCCTGAGAGGCACGTCTGGCTGTGGGGAGCAGGGCCCGGTGACTCCCCCACCCCGTGACACCCCGCTTCCGGAAGTTGAAGGCTCCAGCCCCTCATCATTTTGGTTGCCTCCACTGGCCCCTCTCCAATGCGCCCACGTCCTTTCTATAGTGGGGGGCCCAGAACTGGACACAATACTCCAGATGTGGCCTCACCAGAGCTGAATAAAGGGGAATAATCACTTCTCTGGATCTGCTGGCAATGCTCCTCCTAATGCCTCCTAATATGCCATTAGCCTTCTTGGCTACAAGGGCGCCCTGCTGACTCATCTCCAGCTTCTCATCCGCTGTAACCCCCAGGGCCTTGTCTGCAGAACTGCTACTTAGCCAGTCGGTCCCCAGGCTGTATCAATACTTGGGATTCTTCCATCCCAGGGGCCTGACCCGGCTCCCACTGAGCTGAGCTGGCACTGAGGGGCTGCAGACACTTGGGCTCGGTGTGGGGGGTGTCAGCCAAGTCACAGCCCCACGGCCAATGAGTCCACGTCCCCCTCGCCCCCAAAGAGGAGCAAAGCAGGGGAGAGGCTGGCAGGGATATCCAGCCTCTTCAGCAGGGGCGCTGTGCGGGGGCAGGGCACTGACTGGGGGTTCCCAGCTGCTCCAGGGCTGCAGGGCGTGGCAGGTAGCGAGTGGCTGTTGGGGTCTCGTGTGTGTGTGTGTGTGTGTGTGTGAGAGGGCTGCAGCGGGTGCATCTCCATTCAGAGCGGGGTGCGGTGGGTGCAGCTGCACCAGTGGGGGGGGGAGTGGCTGTACCAGAGGAGGCGGGGGGGGTGCGGTGGGTGCAGCTGCACCAGTGGGGAGGGGAGTGGCTGTACCAGAGGAGGCGGGGGGGGGGTGCGGTGGGTGCAGCTGCACCAGTGGGGGGGGAGTGGCTGTACCAGAGGAGGCGGGGGGGGTGCGGTGGGTGCAGCTGCACCAGTGGGGGGGGAGTGGCTGTACCAGAGGAGGCGGGGGGGTGCGGTGGGTGCAGCTGCACCAGTGGGGGGGGAGTGGCTGTACCAGAGGAGGCGGGGGGGTGCGGTGGGTGCAGCTGCACCAGTGGGGGGGGGGAGTGGCTGTACCAGAGGAGGCGGGGGGGGGTGCGGTGGGTGCAGCTGCACCAGTGGGGGGGGGAGTGGCTGTACCAGAGGAGGCGGGGGGGTGCGGTGGGTGCAGCTGCACCAGTGGGGGGGGAGTGGCTGTACCAGAGGAGGCGGGGGGGTGCGGTGGGTGCAGCTGCACCAGTGGGGGGGGGAGTGGCTGTACCAGAGGAGGCGGGGGGGGTGCGGTGGGTGCAGCTGCACCAGTGGGGGGGGGAGTGGCTGTACCAGAGGAGGCGGGGGGGTGCGGTGGGTGCAGCTGCACCAGTGGGGGGGGGAGTGGCTGTACCAGAGGAGGCGGGGGGGTGCGGTGGGTGCAGCTGCACCAGTGGGGGGGGGGAGTGGCTGTACCAGAGGAGGCGGGGGGGGGTGCGGTGGGTGCAGCTGCACCAGTGGGAGGGGGGGTGCGGCTGTACCAGAGGAGGCGGGGGGGTGCGGTGGGTGCAGCTGCACCAGTGGGGGGGTGTGTGTGGCTGTACCAGAGGAGGCGGGGGGGGTGCGGTGGGTGCAGCTGCACCAGTGGGGGGGGGGAGTGGCTGTACCAGAGGAGGCGGGGGGGGTGCGGTGGGTGCAGCTGCACCAGTGGGGGGGGGGAGTGGCTGTACCAGAGGAGGCGGGGGGGGTGCGGTGGGTGCAGCTGCACCAGTGGGGGGGGGGAGTGGCTGTACCAGAGGAGGCGGGGGGGTGCGGTGGGTGCAGCTGCACCAGTGGGGGGGGGAGTGGCTGTACCAGAGGAGGCGGGGGGGTGCGGTGGGTGCAGCTGCACCAGTGGGGGGGGGGGGAGTGGCTGTACCAGAGGAGGCGGGGGGGTGCGGTGGGTGCAGCTGCACCAGTGGGGGGGGGGAGTGGCTGTACCAGAGGAGGCGGGGGGGTGCGGTGGGTGCAGCTGCACCAGTGCGGGGGGGGAGTGGCTGTACCAGAGGAGGCGGGGGGGGTGTGGTGGGTGCAGCTGCACCAGTGGGGGGGGGGGAGTGGCTGTACCAGAGGAGGCGGGGGGGTGCGGTGGGTGCAGCTGCACCAGTGGGGGGGGGGGGAGTGGCTGTACCAGAGGAGGCGGGGGGGGTGCGGTGGGTGCAGCTGCACCAGTGGGGGGGGGGAGTGGCTGTACCAGAGGAGGCGGGGGGTGCGGTGGGTGGCAGCTGCACCAGTGGGGGGGGGGGGGGGAGTGGCGTGTACTGTGTGATGTGGGTATGTGGAGTTACGAATATGGCCTCTGGGCGTGTACTGTGCGCCTATGGCTACACTGCAGGCTTCTCGTGCAAGAGCGCATCCACACTGCCGTGTGCTTTTGTGCAAGCGTGTCCATGGTAGTGTGGACGCTCTCTTGTGCAAGTGATCCCTGTTCCCATCCACACTAGCCTTTTTGTGCAAGGGGGGCTTACTCCCCGTGGGGAGAGGACTAACTCTCAGAAGCCCGCTCTTTGGCCGATCTGCTGGAACCTTTCTTGCACAAGAACAGGCTTGTAGTGTGGACGCTCCACAAGTTTTTGCACAAGAAGCCTGCAGTGTAGACGTAGCCTGAACGTTCTCTGCCCCAGACGGAGCGATGGGCCTGTGCTGCTGGCTGTACGGAAGGGTTGTCCAGTCAGTGACTGTGCTAATTAGCAGGGCCCCCAGGCCCACGGCTCTCAGGGTGGCCCACACACACCTGAGGATGCGGCTGGGCCCTGCAAACCAGCCAGGGCATAACGGCGGCTGCGTGTGAAACAGACAGGTCACTTGGCCATGTGACCCGCTCCAGCCTGGGAGACACCAGCAATGGAGATAAGATGCCAGGAGGCGGACGCGCCTCCACCGTGTCTTTAATCTTGCTACCGATCCGGGCTGCAGCCTGGCGAGGGACAGAGCCGGGGAGGGCTGCTGCCCCCGTCCTGCCGTAGGACGTGCACCAGAGACTGCTAAGCTGGCGGTTGTAACATCTCTGCTGAGAGCCTGTATCGAGAACTGGGAGACTGGTGCATGTCACGAACTCGCCGCAACAGCCTCCCTCTCCGCCTTGTCTTTCTTCTGGTAATAAACCTTCAGGCTAGGTCTACACTGCAGGGCTGTGTCTACACTGGCACCCTTTCCCGGAAAAGGGGGTGCTAATGAGACACTCTGGAATTGCAAATGCCGCAGGAGATATTTAAATCCCCCGCGGATTTGCAATTCCGAAGTGTCTCATTAGCACCCCTTTTCCGGAAAAGGGTGCCAGTGTAGACACAGCCCGGCGTCGTGCACAGGAATGGCCGTTCTTGCACCAAAAACTTGCAGAGCGTCTATACTGCTCACCATAGGCGTGCGCAGGACAGTTCAGTAGGGTGTGCACCTAAATCATTGTTTAACAATGTACTTTGACCCCCCATTGGCCACACCCCTGATCCTGTTAACCACGCCCCCTGACTCCCATTGGCCACACCTCTGGAGGTAACACTCTCCTGGCAAGATGGACACATGAGCAGAAGTAAAAGGTGTCATGTGACCTCCCCCAAGGACTTTTCCCACCATCCTCCTACCAATAGGGATTAGTTTGCCCTCCTCTCATGCAACTACCCTGCAATTGTGTGACATTACCTCGGGGGGAGGGGCTGGGGGACGTGTCCCTCTCAGAGTTTCCTCCCATGAGCAGAATGAATTTTGTGCTGTGCACCAGTGCTGAGTTCATGTGGCTTGTCTGGATGTGCCACTGTGGCACCCAAGTTATTAACCTTGGGTTGTGGCACCTCTACCCTTTCCCTCTGCTGCCATGTCTCTCCCCCTTGCTCCATCAGCTCCCCTGGTGCCTGCTGCCCCCCAACCCCTCACCCTCCTCTGCTGTCCTGATTCCTGCCCTTCTCACTGCCCTCAGCCCTCCTGCGACCTGCCCCCCTCCACCAGCCCTTCTCCCCCTGTGCCCACTCTCCAGTAGCCCCACTCTGATCATGTGAGCTACTCCTCCTCAACCCCTCTAACACCTCCCTCTACACACCTGCCTCTCTCCTCTGGTGCTGGTCCCTCCCTGCAGGTGTCTGCCCTTCTGCTTCACCCCCACAATCCCCTGGCGCCTCCCCCTTCCCTCACTGCCCCTGCCCCCATTCCCCTCATGCCCCTGTGCCCTCACACATGCCTTGCTCCATCCCCACCTTTCAAGCCTCCCAGCACCTCCCCCTCCCCTCTCTAGCCCCCAATGTCCTTCCCCTCTCCTCTCCTCTCCCAACATCACCCAGTCCCTCCTCCCACTGGCACCTCCCCTCCTGCCCGTTTCCTCATTGTCTCCACTTGGCCCCCTGGCATCTGTCTCTCCTCCACCCTGTCTATTGGTGCCTTCCCCTTTCTTCTCCTGACCTGCCCCCCTCCCCTCAGCACAAGCCCCTTCCCCTCCCTTTCCTTACCTTTGGCTTCTGCCTTCTGATTCTTGGGGCTGGAGTCAGAGCTGGCCCAAGCTACAGGCCAGCCAGGTCCTAGCAGGGGCACCCCCGGGGCGCGTGTGGTGCTGCTGGGCCGGGCAGGGGCACCCCGGGGTGCCTCAGGGGGCTGCGCAGTGCTGCCGGGCCGGGCGGGGGTGCCCCGGGTGCACAAAGGGTGGTGCTGCCAGGCCCGGGGCACAAAAATAGCTCGGGCCAGCCAGTCAGCATTTGTAGTCAGGCCCCAGCTGCTTGTGGAGCTGGGCTGCACGGTTTGAAAGCCCCGGCTCGTGCTGTCTCGCCGCGCCCAGGCGTCTCCCCGCCCCCCATTTGAGCGCGCCGCGCGTGCACTCGCTCTGCCCCACAGTGCCCTGTTGATGGCCGCAGGGAATGTAAAGTGAGTGTCTGTGGTGCCCCAGCACAAGTCCTCCTCCTCCAGCAGCCGCTAGCCGGCTCGAGACATTAGGGTGTGCCTGGCACACCCGGCGCACCCCGTGTGCACGCCTATGCTGCACGCATGTTCTTGTACAAGTAAATTTACAGTACGGCGTCAGAACACAGGGCGTCTTGTGCAAGAGTTAGTCCTCGCCCCACGAGGAATAAGCCCTCTTGCGCAAGAAGGCAGTGTGGATGGCAACGGGAGTTTCTTGCGCAAGAAACCCTTGTGGCTAAAATGGCCATCAGCTCTTTCTTGAGCAAGAGAGTGTCCACACTGCCATGGACGCGCGTTGCGCAAAAGAACATGGCAGTGTGGATGCGCTCTTGTGAAAGACTTTTTGCACAAGAACTCTTGCACAAAACAGTTCTTGTGCAAGAAGCCTGCAGTGTAGTTGTAGCCTTAGAGTTTAGATTCTAAAGGACGGGCCCAGCGCGATCTTGTGGGTAAGAGCCAGAGTGTAAATTGACCAGGGATCTGTGGCTGGTTCTTTTGGACTAGAGGCCCCCTGCGGGGTAGGTGAGGTCGGGTTCTATAACCCCTCACCCGTGTGCAGGCCCGGGGCTGATTGGGGCGCAGGGAGAGCTGGGGTGTCTGAGGGGTTTTGCTCGTGAGGTTCCTGCTGGCCGGATTGGCAGCTGGAGTGCTCGGTGTGACTGGTGTGTGGCCTGTTTGGAGGTCTCCAGTGTGGGGTTGTGGGAGCCCTGTTTTGAGCAATTCACCCTGAGCGGACGCCCTCCACAGTGCACAGACCCGGCCCGTCCGTCACAGCCCTGCCTGCCAAGGGGGAGATGGGCATGGGCAGGGCCCAAGCAGGCAGGGGAGGGTGCTGGGGACCACAGCGAGGGGCGGGGGAGAGGGCACGGAGCAGGGCACTTGATACAGTCTGCTGCACCCAGCTGAGTCAGCCACTTTTATCGGCTGGGACTATTTGCTGGGCTCTGAGCTGCTCCCCGCCCTGCCCAGCCAGCCACCTTCTGCTGGTGCAGCTACACCCACTGCACCTCCCACCCCCACTGGTGCAGCTGCACCCACTGTGACGGAACGAGCCAGGTCAGGGCACCACTGCAGGCGTCCGCTCAGGGTGAATTGCTCAAAACCAGGGCTCCCCACAACCCCACACTGGAGACCTCCAAACAGGCCACACACCAGTCACACCGAGCGCTCCAGCTGCCAATCCGGCCAGCAGGAACCTCACGAGCAAAACCCCTCAGACACCCCAGCTCTCCCTGCGCCCCAATCAGCCCGGGCCTGCACACGGGTGAGGGGTTATAGAACCCGACCTCACCTACCCCGAAGGGGTCCTCTAGTCCCAAAGAACCAGCCACAGATCCCTGGTCAATTTACACTCTGGCTCTTACCCACAAGATCGCGCTGGGCCCGTCCTTTAGAATCTACAATCTGAAGGTTTATTACCAGAAGAAAGACAAGGCGGAGAGGGAGGCTGTTGCGGCGAGTTCGTGACATGCACCAGTCTCCCAGTTCTCGATACAGGCTCTCAGCAGAGATGTTACAACCGGCCAGCTTAGCAGTCTCTGGTGCACGTCCTACGGCAGGACGGGGCAGCAGCCCTCCCCGGCTCTGTCCCTCGCCAGGCTGCAGCCCGGATCGGTAGCAAGATTAAAGACACGGTGGAGGCCACGTCCGCCTCCTGGCATCTTATATCCATTGCTGGTGTCTCCCAGGCTGGAGCGGGTCACATGGCCAAGTGACCTGTCTGTTTCACACGCCAGCCGCCGTTATGCCCTGGCTGGTTTGCAGGGCCCAGCCGCATCCCTCAGGTGTGTGTGGGCCACCCTGAGAGCCGTGGGCCTGGGGGCCCTGCTAATTAGCACAGTCACTGACTGACAACCCTTCCGTACAGCCGGCAGCACAGGCCCATCGCTCCGTCTGGGGCAGAGAAACGTTCACAGCCCCAGCCAGAGCCCACAGTCACAGCTCCGCATACCCACGTCACACAAGTGCACGCGTGTCATGCACAGAATCAGGCGAGCACACGCTTTTGTTTGACACCCCACATGGCCCCCTTTGTACTGAACTTGGGGCAAACGCCCCCCCCCCCCCCCCACGTGGACGCAGCAGTGCCCTGTCTGCGCACTTTAAAATCCAATAGTGGGACAGGGTGTCTCGGGGGCCTAGCTCCAGGCCAGGGCTGCATGTCTGGGAGAGGGGAAGGGCCCACAGTGCAGACAGAGCTGCTCCGAGCCGGAGCCAGCACCCCCCAGCTGGTCCCAGCCATCCTGCCTCTCGGCCACAGCTGGTGTCTGCTGGGTGCTCTTGCCAGCCGAGCCAGGGCGTGGGATGATGCCAGGGCTTGAGGGAACAGCAGTACAGCCCTGCTGAGAGCATTTCCAGTAAGCCGCTCAGGCCAAGCACGTGGGGCACTCGGCCTAGATCCATGGGGTGCCCCATTCCCTTGGGGACATAGGATGGACCCTTGTCCATCCCCAGCCTGCATCCTGGCCCCTTCTCAGGGAGCCTCGGCTGGTGCAGCCTGGCCTCACTGCCCCCTTGCCTAGTGTCACATTACTGGATTTTAAGGGGCACAGCCAGACCACTGCTGCACCCATGGGGGGTGTTTGCCCCACAAGTGTATACAAAGGGGGCCATGTGAGGTGTCAAACAAAAGCTTCTCTTCTACTGATTCTATATATGCCAGTCATGTAATTGTATAATATCTGTATGTGGAGTTATACCCATGGACTCTGGAAACTTCTCTGTATGCTGGAAACTTCTCTGTCTCTGGTTGAGCAATAGGCGAGGGATGCTCAGCCAATGGATATGCTAATGAGCGAGGCTCCAGGGCCAATGGATCTCTAAATACCGAAGACACACCCGGCCAGGGACCAGGTGACCTCTGGCCAAGAAGCTAGCTGGATGGATATAAAATGCCAGGTGGCAGACTCCATTTTTTGGTCTTCAGATTTGCTCTTATTCCCAGATGCAGCCTCACAGGAACTATGAGCTGGAAAGAACGGTGGACCCATCCTGACAGGATGCACACCGAGGACTTTTAAGCCAGCACTTGTAACATCTCTGCTGCGAGCCTGCCTTGAGAACTGGGAGCTTCAATGCATGTAACGTATTCGCCTCAACAACCTCACTCTCCGGCTTTTCTTTCTTTAGTAATAACCCTTTAGATGGTAGATTCTAAAGGATCGGCTCAGTGTGATCTGTGGGTAAGATCCAGAGTGTAAATTGGCTGGGGCCTGTGGCTGGTTTCTTGGGACCGGACATGACGGCTGTGTCTAGACTGGCAAGTTTTCCGCAAAAGCAGCTGCTATCTACACTGGCCGCTTGAATTTCCACAAGAACACT